>NC_088242.1:4639893-4649893 GCF_036934945.1 Oncorhynchus masou masou
AACTCCTCTACTTGGCTGGTAACTGTTTGTAAATGATTTGTCTGCTGGTTCTCAGATAATCGCAAGGTGTGCTTTCGTCGTAAAGCATTTTTGAAATCAGACAGTATGGCTGGATTAACGAGAAGTTTATCTTTAAAATGGTGTGTAACACTTGTATGTTTTATGAATTTGTATTATGAGTATTTCTGTATTTTGAATCTGGCGCTCTGCAATTTCACTTGATGTTGTTGAGGTGGGACGCTACCGTAGAGAGGTTTACATCACCTACCACAGGTAACTTCCACAAAGCTGTGAACGATTTGAGAGACAAGGCAAGAAGGGCATTCTATGCCATCAAAAATAACATAACATTTGACATAACAGTTACGATTTGGTGAAAAGTACTTGAATCAGTTATATAACACATTGCCTTTTATGAATGTGAGGTCTGGAGACTCTGCATGCAGAATTCTGCAAACATATCCTCAGTGTACAACATAAAACCACAAAAAATGCATGCAGAGCAGAATTAGGCCAATATCCCTTAAAAGCTCTTAAAGATCGGGTTAATTTTTTCAACTTTTTGTTAAAAATCGCGCAAAATTTGAACGTCCTGCTACTCATGCCAGGAATATAGTATATGCATATGATTAGTATGTGTGGATAGAAAACACTCTGAAACACTCTAAAACTGGTAAAATCATGTCCGTGACTATAACAGAACGTGTGTAGGAGGCAAAATCCCAAGGAAAACTGTTCACAAAAAACAAAAAAAATATCCTTCTGCCAGTTGTCTGTATTGTCAAGGGAAAATAGATAGCTCCCAGTTTACAATTCCTACAGCTTCCACACGATGTTGCCAGTCTTGGCAATTAGGTTGAAGTTATTCCTTGGTGAAATGAAGAATAGGCACTTCCTGTCATCAGGGTACACCAAAGGAAGTTTTGATAGAGAGAATATCGACCATCATTTCAAGACCTGCTGCTATTGAATACAGATCGCCCAGTGATCAATTTGATCGATTATTAACGTTTACTAATACCTAAAGTTGGATTACAAAAGTCGTTTGAAGTGTTTTGTCAAAGTTTATAGGAAACTTTTTTAATTTAAAAAAATGACGTTGCTGGGACACTGGGTGTCGCGAGAAAATACATGCACTTTCCGGTGCGCATTGCGCTCAGAGTGCCCTCTGTTCCATTGATCACGAGACGATGTCAGTTTGTCTGTTCGATTTGAGTATTGTTTTGTATGTTAATAACATCCTAAAGATTGATTCTGCACTTAGATGGACCAGTTTAGTCGACATATAATATGTAATTTTGAAGTTTTGATGCGCAACCCCTCGAGACCAGAGGTAATTTTGGCTGCATTTCACCCGGAATTTGTCGCGTTTGCTAATACAAAGACACACGACTTGAAACCAAACGCTGTTTTGGGTAAGTATGACTCCTTCCACTACATTCTGATCGAAGACCATCAAAGGTAAGGGAATATTTATGTTGTAATTTTGTGCTTCTGTTGACTCCAACATAGCGGAGAAATATTGCTTACGTCTGTGCGTGTCTCAGATTATTGATTAGTGAGCGATTTCTGTAATGTGAAAAAGAAATGTGACAAAGTGATTGCATTAAGAAGCAGTGTATCTTTCTAACTATATGTAGAACATGTATATTTAGTCAAAGTTTATGATGTGTATTGCTGTTATCTGACGTTATCTGGCGGAGTTATCTATAATTTCTCCGGACATTTTTGTAGCATTTTTTGAACATGGCGTCAATGTAACGGAGATTTATGGATATAAATGGCATATTATTAAAAAAAACATAAATGTACTGTGTAACATGTCCTATTACTGTCATCTGATGAAGATTTTCAAAAGGTTAGTGAATTATTTTTCTTTTAATCCTGCGTTTGTGATTGCATCTTTTGTTTGACAAAATGGCTACATATCGTCTGTATCTTTGTTGTGGTTTGATATACATATGTGCTATGTTTTCGCCATAAAACATTTTAGAAATCTGACTCGCTGGGTAGATGAACAAGGTGTTTATCTTTCATTTGAGCTATTGGACTTGTTAATGTGTGGAGGTTAAATATTTCTAAGAATATTTTTGCATTCTGTGCGCCACTTTTTGAGTTGAGGGGGTGGGGGGTGCCCTTGGGGAACGTGTAGCGTGAACAAGTTTTAAGGAGAACAAAGTCAAGGTATTGGAGTAGCCATCACAATGCCCTGACCTGAATCCTATAGAAAATTTGTGGCCAGACTGAAAAAGCGTGTGCGAGCAAGGAGGCCTACAAACCTGACTCAGTTACACCAGCTCTGTCAGGAGGAATTCACCCAACTTATTGTGGGAAGCTTGTGGAAGGCCACCCGACATGTTTGACCCAAGTTAAACAATTTAAAGGCAATGCTACCTGTCACGAGTTCCGTCAAAGTCAGTCCCTCTCCTTGTTCGGGCGTCGACGTCACCGGCCTTCTAGCCATCGCCGATCCACTTTTCATTTTCAATTTGTTTTGTCTTTGTCTTACACACCTGGTTTCAATCCCCCAATTACTTGTTCATTATTTAACCCTCTGTTCCCCCATGTTTGTTTCTGAGTAATTGTTTATTGTATTGCCATCCGTATTAGTGGCCTTGTATTTATATGACGTTTATTGTGATATATTTGAGTAAAATTTGAGTATTTGAGTAAAATTGCTTTCATTACTCATATCTGATGTACTGCGCCTGATTCATCTCACCAGCTACACACAGACGCTTTACACTACCAAGTACTAATTGAGTGTATGTGAACTTCTGACCCACTGGGAATGTGATGAAATAAATAAAAGCTGAAACAAATCATTCTCTCTACTATTATTCTGACATTTCACATTCTTAAAATAAAGTGGTGATCTAACTGAGGGGGGGAGAGAGACTAAGAGAGAGAGAGAGAGAGAGAGAGAGAGAGAGAGAGAGAGAGAGAGAGAGAGAGAGAGAGAGAGAGAGAGAGAGAGAGAGAGAGGAGAGAGAGGGAGAGAGAGAGAGAGAGACGGGAAGTGAGGGGAGACCAGCAATACGCACAATTATTTCCAATTGCTTTTGACCTTCCAAAATGTGGTGGTACAGAAGTGTTTATTCTGCTTTTGGGACTGAGAAAGTACAGGACTCTCTATCAGACTGAGAATCATGATACTATGTCCAATCCCCACCCCTTTCCCTCCCCCTTCACCCCCTGCTGCCTCATCCATCCACCACCCACCCTCTGAACCCCCACCTCGCATTGTCTCCTCTAGCTCACCTGTCCAGTCAGTCCAGAACCCCCATCCCTCAGAGGAACAGATCAATAATTAGGAGTGAAGATTGAACCTGACACCATTTCTGAAATGCAGGGTAGCAGGATAGAGTTGAGGAGAGCAGGCTATTGTAGTAAGAACAGAGAGGAATTATGGGCCACCTGACCAGGACTTTCTTAGCACTTCACAAAATTACTGGACAATAATAAAGATAAAATAAAACTAGAGCCTGCCGGACACAAAACAGCTGAGCATCTCTTTATTACAGATAGAACTCTCCCCATCTCTTTATTACAGATAGAACTCTCCCCATCTCTTTATTACAGATAGAACTCTCCCCATCTCTTTATTACAGATAGAACTCTCCCCATCTCTTTTATACATATATAACTCTCCCCATCTCTTTATTACAGATAGAACTCTCCCCATCTCTTTATTACAGATAGAACTCTACCCCATCTCTTTATTACAGATAGAACTCTCCCCATCTCTTTATTACAGATAGAACTCTCCCCATCTCTTTATTACAGATAGAACTCTCCCCATCTCTTTCTTACAGATAGAACTCTCCCCATCTCTTTATTACAGATAGAACTCTCCCCATCTCTTTATTACAGATAGAACTCTCCCCATCTCTTTATTACAGATAGAACTCTCCCCATCTCTTTATTACAGATAGAACTCTCCCCATCTCTTTATTACAGATAGAACTCTCCCCATCTATTTATTACATATATAACTCTCCCCATCTCTTTATTACAGATAGAACTCTCCCCATCTCTTTATTACAAATAGAACTCTCTCCATCTCTTTATTACAGATAGAACTCTCCCCAATCTTTACAACCGTTGAATCATTATGTTTTGACCATGACAGTTTACAATCTAAGGAAACGCCAAGTAATTTAGTCTCCTCAACTTCTTCAACAGCCACACCATTCTTTACCAGATTCAGCTGAGGTCTAGAACTGCTGAGGTCTATCAAATACAATACTCTTAGTTTTAGAGATGTTCAGGACCAGTTTATTACTGGCCACCCATTCCAAAACAGACTACAACTCTTTGTTATGGGTTTCAGTGACTTCGTTGACTGTGGTTGCTGATGCCTATAAGGTTGAATCACCAGCATACATGGACACACGTATTGTGTTTAATGCCAGTGGCGGGTCATTGGTAAAAATAAGAAACAGTAGAGGGCCGAGAGAGCTGCCCTGCGGTACACCACACTTTACATGTTTGACATTAGAGAAGCTTCCATTGAAGTACACCCTTCGAGTTCTATTAGATAGATAGCTCTGATTTCACGATATGGCAGAGGTTGACAGACCATAACGCATGACTTTTCTCAACAAGGCTATGGTCAATAATATTACAGGCTGCACTGAAATCAGTACAGCTCCCACAATCTTCTTATTATCAATTTATTTCAACCAATCATCAGTCATTTTTGTCAGTGCAGTATAAGCATGCTGAAAGTCTGTTGTTAATTTCTGTACAGAGAAACGGCATTGTTTGCTAAAAGCTGGCAGCAAGCTGATAGGTCTGCTGTTAGAACCAGTAAAGGCCAATTTACCACTCTTGGGTAGCGGAATGAATTTGGTTTCCCTCCAGGCCTGAGGACAAAGACTTTCCTATAGTCTCATATTAAAAATATGACAGATAGGAGTGGCTATGGAGTCAGCTTTCCATCTAAGTTGTCAATGCCAGAAGGTTTGTCATTATTGATAGATAACAACAACAAAAAAACACCGCTCCCACAGTAACTTTACGAACTTAAAATGCATTGCTTTTCTTTCATTATTTGTTTATTAAATGCACTGCCAACTTTGCCAATGAAGTAATCATTAAAATTAATTAACAACATCAAATGGTTTTGTGATGAATAAGCCATCTGATCCTATGAAAGATGGAGTTGAATTTGTCTTTTTCCAAAATGTTGTAAAGTAATTCTTTATATTGTTGATCTTGGCTTCATATTACAGTTCTTCTTTTTTTGTTGAGTTTAGTCACATAATTTCTCAAATTGCAGTCAAATTGCAAGTCATCCAGTCAGATGTGCAACCAGACTTCACTCTTGTGCCCCATCTCTTTCAATCATACAGTTTTTCAATTCCTCTTAATAAACAACCATGCTATTTTGTTTGTCTTTTCGTGTTGTTCTTAAGTTATTCTTCTTCAATGAGTTCTTCTTCAATGAGTCGGAAGTGAGGGATATACTACGGACGCCCGACCAGGCCCAAATCACCGTTATTAGCTTGAAAAGGAAATGTACGTTTTGCGGAAAGAGATCGGGATGCCTTATGAGGATCAAGCGACGAGTGGCTAATCTGCCCTTGCCTTCCGTTCTGCTATCTAATGTTCAATCGCTGGAAAATAAATGGGACGAACTGAAAGCACGAATATCCTACCAACGGGACATTAAAATCTGTAATATCTTATGTTTTATTGAGTCATGGCTGAACGAACATTAAGAACATACAGCTGGCGGGTTATACATTCCATTGGCAGGACATAACAGTAAGACATGGGGCGGGGGCCTATGCATTTATGTAAGCAACAGCTGATGCACGATGTCTCAGGAAGTCTCAAGTTTTTGCTCACCTGAGGTAGAATATGTCATGATTAGCTGTAGACCACACTGTCTACCTAGAGAGTTTTCATCTGTAATTATCATAGCTGTCTACATACCACCACAGACCGACGCTGGCACTGAAACCGCACTCAATGAGCTGTATTCTGCCATAAGCAAAGAGGGACTTTAATGCAGGGAAACTTAAATATTTTACCTCATTTCTATCAGCATATTAAACGTGCAACCAGAGTGAAAAACATTCTAGACCACCTTTACTCCACATACATAGAAGCATAGAAACCTCTCCCTCACCCTCCATTTGGCAAATCTGACCATAACGCTATCCTCCTGATTTCTGCTTAAAAGCTGGAAACACCAGTGACTCGGTCAATAAAAAAGTGGTCAGATGAAGCAGATGCTAAACCACAGGACTGTTTAGCTAGCACACTCTGGAATATTGTCCGCGATTCCCCCGATGACATTGAGGAGTACACCACATCAGTCACTGGCTTTATCAATAAGTGCATCGAGGACATCGTCCCCACAGTGACTGTACGTACATACCCCTACCAGAAGCCATGGATTACAGGCAAAGGTAGAGCTTCCTCTTTCAAGGACTATGACTCTAACCTGGAAGCTTATAAGAAATTCTGCTATGCCCTCCGACGAACCATCAAACAGGCTAAGTGTCAAAACAGTGTCATGACGTTGCCCTTTTTGGGTAGAGCAAACCCCATCCCCCTCTCCCTGTCTCCTACACCCAGGCTGCTGTGGTCAGAGAGAGGTCGTAAATTCCTGGAAGAGATTATCTCCTCATGGCCACAGTATAGAGACAGAGTGGATTTTCATACAGAACAAAGGAATTTCTTCCACCTCACAGTACTGGAGAACCAACCAACATTTATGTTCTGGAGAAGGTATAAAAGATCGGTGAAGAATCCAGCTACGAACTGGTCGGTTTGGTACAATTTTGTGAAACTCATGGGAGACAATTCAGCCACATTACCATAACGCTGTTTATATAATAGCCTCAGATATGAGGCTTACCTCTAATTCTTGTATAAGATGAATGAGTGAGTTTGTGTAATTGTGTAATGTGATTTTGGACTGTTTAATGAAGGAAACACCAATTCCCTTTGGAGTTTAAACTCTTAGATATTAATTACTAGTCTGCAGCTAGAAATTCGGTATCATTGAACGTGAAGACCAACAACTGCCGAAACATCTATTCTATAACGACTTGAATGATTGTCACTCTGAACTATACATTCTAACCACAACAGAGAAGGTGGACAAACTCTCCAACAGAAACACATTTTTAAACAGAGACCCTGATGACACACTGAGTGTAAATATCTACTGTATATTGATAGTAATTGTTCCTGAATGAGTGAGCGTTCATGTGCAAAGGATTAGCATTTCAATTGTTAGAATTATCAACTGTAATGACTTCTCTGCTGACCCCACTCCCCTTTTGTCCACCAAGCCGCCATGCTGGTTTAGCCCACTAGGGCACATTCCCCTATCATTTCTTGTAACCATATTTACTTTGTTTGTTTGTGTGTGCACTTCTGTGATTGTTTAGTTAGTTAATAAATTAATGTATGTATTGATGCATGTATGACTTATAGTGAAGACTGGCTTCGTGCAGATAACAATTTACGGTGTTTGGAATGAGACTAATGTGAGGTAAATAAGAATTAAATAATCAGAAGACTATTGATCAGATATAAAAATATCTGAAAAGTTATATTAGGAAATGTTTTACTTTGTAATCTGAATATTTTCCTTGGTGCCCCGGATGTGGCAGGGCAAACTATTACAGACTACAAAGGAGACACGAGCCTAACAGACAAGCTAAATTGCTTATATGCTCACGTCGAGCAAGTACCACTTAAACACCTTTCAACAGGTCTACATTCACAAGGTCGCTGGGCCAGACGGATTACCAGGACGTGTATACCGAGCATGCTCTGACCAACTGGCAAGTTTCTTCACTGACATTTACAACCTCTCCCTGTCTGAGTCTGTAATACCAGCATGTTTCAAGCAGACCACCGTAGTCCCTGTGCCCAGGAACACTAAGGAAACCTGCCTAAATGACTACCGAACCGTAGCACTCACGTCTGTAGCCATGAAATGCCTTGAAAGGCTGGTCATGGCTCACATCAACACAGTGACTAAGTTAACAGTGGCTAAGTTCAGGGCAGGGTATTGGACAGAGGCCGGCTATTGGTGACTATAAAACAGTCTGATGTCCTGGAGACTGAAAAACAGCTTCTATCCTTTGATGATCCTGTTCAGGATGCTCACAATGGTGCATCTGTAGAAGTTCATGAGAGTCTCAGGGCTACTGCGCCTTCTTCACAACACTAAATGTGTTACTGGACAATTTGAGATTGTGCACGCCGAAAAACTTGAAGCTTTACACCTTCTCCACTGTGGCCTCGTCCAAGAGGATGCTGGCGTGTTCTCTCTGCTGTCTCCTGAAGTCCACAATCAGCTCCGTCATTTTGTTGACGTTGAGGGAGAGGATATTTTCCTGGCACCACTCCACCAGGGCCGTCACCTCCCTGTAGGCCGTCTCGTCATTGTTGGTAACCAGACCTAATACTGTTGTGTTGTCTGCAAACTTGATGATTGAGTTGGAGACGTGCGTGGTCACGCAGTCATGGGTGAACCGGAAGTACAGGAGGGGGCTGAGCATGCACCCTTGTGGGGCCCCAGTGTTAAGGGTCTGCGAAGTGGAGGTGTTGTTTCCTACCTTCACCACCTGGGGGGAGGTCTAGGACCCAGTTGCACAGGGTGGGGTTCAGACCCACGGCCCTGAGCTTAGTGATGAGCTTGGAGGGCACTATGGTGTTGAAGGCTGAGCTGATGAACAGGATTCTCCCTTAGGTATTCTTCTTGTACAGATGGGATAGGGCAGTGTGATGGCGATTGAACCATTAGTGGATCTTTTGGGCCAGTATGGTAATTGAAGTGGGTCTTGAGTGTAAGGTGGAGGTGAAATTATCCTTAACTAGCCTCTCAAACCATTTCATGATGAAAGAAGTGGGTGCTATGGGGCGATAATCATTTAGTTGAGTTATCTTTTGCTTTCTTGGGTACAGGAAAAATGGTGGACATATTGAAACAAGTGGGTCTACAGACTGGGATAGAGAGAGATTGAGTATGTCTGTAAGCACTCTGCTCATGCTCTGAGGATGTGGCTTGGGTCTGGACTGCCAGCCTTGACACTTAAATGTCTCACTCATGTTTGCTTTTAGATGTTATTTGTTGTATGACTGTTGAAAGATTAATTGCCTCTGAGGACATTAATGTTTTCTGAATCATGTTGGCCAAGGAGAACAAGCGCTCACAGTCCTGCCACATACGTCTCGTGTCTGAGCCATTGAATTGCAACTACACTTTGTCCCTGTGCTGTTGTTTTACCTTATTACTTTATTGTAGTGAACATCTGGTTTGTTTGTACATATCTGTAATGTAGACAGGAAACAAGTGTAGTTAGTGAGTCCGGCCATGGGGGACGGACCTAAGGGCCAGGAGCGTGCCGGTCCGGACGGCGAAGGTGGAAATATAGGATGATGTTGGGATCTAGAATGTCATCCAGTGGAACCCAACACCGCTCCTCTGGACCGTACCCTTCCCAGTGCAACAGGTACTTTTAGTTTATTAAGTTTATTAATTAGACCATTTTTTTTTAAACAAGCACACATAGAATAATTTCCATTGTGGTCCTCTTGAGTCGACCCTCACAACGTCGGGAGTCCAGGAGGGATCTGACGGTATAGTCGGGGCTTCCCTCGATATCCAAGGGAGGCGGAGGGGTGTCATGGCGGACGACATCAGCCAGGGCACCAGGAACCATCAGCCTAAGGAGGGAAACATGAGAAGATGGTGAGATACGGTAGTTAGTGGGAAGTTGTAATCTGTAAATTACATTGTTTATCCTCTGGGGGACCTTGAACGGCCCCACAAACTGCGGACACCGCTTCTTACAGGGCGCGATCACCAGGATAGAACACGGGAGCCTCACGGTGGTGGCGATCCACCGGCTCCTTCTGGTGGAGGATGGCATGCTGTAGCCTCACATGGAAATCTTTCCAGACGTCTTCTGCACGCCTGAACCACTCGTCCACCGCAGGAGCTTCGGTCTGGCACAGGGTCCAT
>NC_088242.1:4657393-4782393 GCF_036934945.1 Oncorhynchus masou masou
CCTCACAGTGTCTCACAGTGTCTCCCACTTCACAGTGTCTCCCACCTCACAGCGTCTACCACCTCACAGCGTCTCCCACATCACAGTGTCTCACAGCTCACAGTGTCTCCCACCTCACGGCGTCTCCCACCTCACAGTGTCTCCCACCTCACAGTGTCTCACAGTGTCTCCCACTTCACAGTGTCTCCCACCTCACAGCGTCTCCCACCTCACAGTGTCTCCCACCTCACAGTGTCTCACAGCTCACAGTGTCTCCCATCTCACAGCGTCTGCCACCTCACAGCGTCTCCCACCTCACAGTGTCTCCCGTCTCACAGCGTCTGCCACCTCACAGGGTCTCCCACCTCACAGCGTCTCACAGTGTCTCCCACCTCACGGTTACTCCCACCTCACAGTGTCTGCCACCTCACAGCGTCTCCCACCTCACAGCGTCTCCCGTCTCACAGCGTCTCCCACCACACGGTGTCTCCCACCTCACGGTGTCTCCCACCTCACAGCGTCTCCCACCTCACAGCGTCTCCCACCTCACATCGTCTCCCACCCCACGGTGTCTCCCACCTCACGGTGTCTCCCACCTCACGGTGTCTCCCACCTCACAGCGTCTCCCACCTCACAGCGTCTCCCACCTCACAGCGTCTCCCACCTCACAGCGTCTCCCACCTCACAGCGTCTCCCACCTCACAGCGTCTCACAGTGTCTCCCACCACACGGTGTCTCCCACCTCACAGCGTCTACCACCTCACAGCGTCTCCCACCTCACTGTGTCTCCCACCTCACAGCGTCTCCCACATCACAGGGTCTCCCACCTCACAGTGTCTCCCACCTCACTGTGTCTCCCACCTCACAGCGTCTCACACCTCACAGCGTCTCCCACCTCACAGCGTCTCCCACCTCACAGCGTCTCCCACATCACAGCGTCTCCCACCTCACAGCGTCTCCCACATCACAGCGTCTCCCACCTCACAGCGTCTCCCACATCACGGCGTCTCCCACCTCACGGTGTCTCCCACCTCACAGCGTCTCCCACATCACGGCGTCTCCCACCTCACAACGTCTCCCACCTCACAGCGTCTCACGGCGTCTCCCACCTCACGGCGTCTCCCACAGCAGTCATGGGTAATATATTATCCAGGCACTAGTCCTGGCCCCACACTGATGTTACCCAGAGAGGGACGTGTGTGTCTGGTGAGAGGGGAGAGGGTTCCTGAGGAAGGGAGGTGAAGGGAGTCTCGAAAACCCGTCCCTAGGTGGTGACATAGTTCCTCTCTGTCAAATAGAGTCCATCATTGAAACCAGGCCCTGGTCACTGTGCTGCCTTGGGTCAGGTTTGGAAACGGGAGGGGGGAGGGACTGTCTGAATGTAGCTTTCTGATTGGATAAACAGGAGGCTTGCTACCTGACAGGAGGCTGCTAAATGGAATACTGGTCTCTTTTATAATGTTTACATATTTTTGCATTACTCATCAAATATGTATATATTGTATTCTATTCTACTGTATGCCAAGGGTCCTGGGGGAGGGAGGGTAGATGGAGGATGTGGGCCGTGGGCTGTGCTCTGTCTTCCATTACCTGCCTGCCTCCTGAGTGGTTACAACTGGAGAAAAGCCAGTTCACTGTGCACTTGTTTCATATGAGGACCTCAAACTGACACGAAGGACAATGGAGGCCCTGGTCTCTCTCTCTCTCTCTCTCTCTCTCCAGGTGTCTCCTAAGACTTGGAGGAGAAAAGTCTCATACAGACTATACTCAGCTTCACCAGAGGCTGTGTGTCTGTAGAGAGGGAAGGGTTTTTGAGAAGAAGGTAAGGTTGACTGCTGGTTGGCTCAAAGTTAGTGTGGAGAATTTGTATGCGCCCCAAATTGCTCCACATTCCCTACATAGTACACACATTTTGACCAGAGCACTACAAAGTACATACATTTTGACCAGAGCCCTACATAGTACATACATTTTGACCAGAGCCCTACATAGTACATACATTTTGACCAGAGCCCTACATAGTACATACATTTTGACCAGAGCCCTACATAGTACATACATTTTGACCAGAGCCCTAGATAGT
The DNA here is from genome assembly GCF_036934945.1 of Oncorhynchus masou masou. Classification (NCBI taxonomy): domain Eukaryota; kingdom Metazoa; phylum Chordata; class Actinopteri; order Salmoniformes; family Salmonidae; genus Oncorhynchus; species Oncorhynchus masou. The sequence continues at coordinate 4,659,456 of NC_088242.1, forward strand.
ACATACATTTTGACCAGAGCCCTACATAGTACATACATTTTGACCAGAGCCCTAGATAGTACATACATTTTGACCAGAGCCATAGATAGTACATACATTTTGACCAGAGCCCTACATAGTACATACATTTTGACCAGAGCCCTAGATAGTACATACATTTTGAACAGAGCCCTAGATAGTACATACATTTTGACCAGAGCCCTAGATAGTACATACATTTTGACCAGAGCCCTAGATAGTACATACATTTTGACCAGAGCCCTACATAGTACATACATTTTGACCAGAGCCCTACATAGTACATACATTTTGACCAGAGCCCTAGATAGTACATACATTTTGACCAGAGCCCTACATAGTACATACATTTTGACCAGAGCCCTACATAGTACATACATTTTGACCAGAGCCCTAGATAGTACATACATTTTGACCAGAGCCCTACATAGTACATACATTTTGACCAGAGCCCTAGATAGTACATACATTTTGACCAGAGCCCTAGATAGTACATACATTTTGACCAGAGCCCTACATAGTACATACATTTTGACCAGAGCCCTACATAGTACATACATTTTGACCAGAGCCCTACATAGTACATACATTTTGACCAGAGCCCTACATAGTACATACATTTTGACCAGAGCCCTACATAGTACATACATTTTGACCAGAGCCCTATGGAACGCAGTCAAGGTTTTGATACTTAGGAGAGTTTCTGAAGAGAAGATGGGTCTTTATAAGACAGAGAAAACAGACCATCACTAGAGGAGAGGGGTCTTCACAGGAGAGAGAGAGAAAGAACAGACCATCACTGGAGCAGAGGGGTCTTCACAGGAGAGAGAGAGAAAACAGACCATCACTAGAGGAGAGGGGTCTTCACAGGAGAGAGAGAGAAAACAGACCATCACTAGAGGAGAGGGGTCTTCACAGGAGAGAGAGAGAAAACAGACCATCACTAGAGGAGAGGGGTCTTCACAGGAGAGACAGAGAAAACAGACCATCACTAGAGGAGAGGGGTCTTCACAGGAGAGAGAGAGAAAACAGACCATCACTAGGGGAGAGGGGTCTTCACATGAGAGAGAGAGAAAACAGACCATCACTAGAGGAGAGGGGTCTTCACAGGAGAGAGAGAGAAAACAGACCATCACTAGGGGAGAGGGGTCTTCACAGGAGAGAGAGAGAAAACAGACCATCACTAGAGGAGAGGGGACCTCACAGGAGAGAGAGAGAAAACAGACCATCACTAGAGGAGAGGGGTCTTCACAGGAGAGAGAGAAAAACAGACCATCACTAGAGGAGAGGGGTCTTCACAGGAGAGAGAGAAAAACAGACCATCACTAGAGGAGAGGGGTCTTCACAGGAGAGACAGAGAAAACAGACCATCACTAGAGGAGAGGGGTCTTCACAGGAGAGAGAGAAAAACAGACCATCACTAGAGGAGAGGGGTCTTCACAGGAGAGAGAGAGAAAACAGACCATCACTAGAGGAGAGGGTCTTCACAGGAGAGAGAGAGAAAACAGACCATCACTAGAGGAGAGGGTCTTCACAGGAGAGAGAGAGAAAACAGACCATCACTAGAGGAGAGGGGTCTTCACAGGAGAGAGAGAGAAAACAGACCATCACTAGAGGAGAGGGGTCTTCACAGGAGAGAGAGAGAAAACAGACCATCACTAGAGGAGAGGGGTCTTCACAGGAGAGAGAGAGAAAACAGACCATCACTAGTGGAGAGGGGTCTTGGGGGAGAAGGAGAGGCTTGATCCTGGCATCCTGCTGTCAATGAAGTTCTCTGGCCTGTTGTTTTTGATGAGAGAGAGAGAGAGAGAGAGAGAGAGAGAGAGAGAGAGAGAGAGGAAAGAGAAGAGCGCGAGAGAGGAGAGAGATGTGTCTGAGGAGAGTGGTCTTGGGGGAAGAGGGGAGCTGGAGAGGCTGGCTCCTGGCTGGCTCCTGGCTTTACCCTGTATGAAACCAGTGTGTTTGTCATGTGTTTGTCATGTATTTGTCATGTGTTTGTCATGTATTTGTCATGTGTTTGTAATGTGTTTGTAATGTATTTGTCATGTGTGTAGTGGTATGTTTTGTCATGTGTTTGTCATTGTCACACACCGACCATAGTTTGCTTTGTATGTTTCTATGTTTTGGATGGTCAGGGTGTGATCTGAGTGGGCATTCGATGTTGGATGTCTAGTTTGTCTGTTTCTATGTTTGGCCTGATATGGTTCTCAATCAGAGGCAGGTGTTAGTCATTGTCTCTGATTGGGAACCATATTTAGGTAGCCTGGGTTTCACTGTGTGTTTGTGGGTGATTGTTCCTGTCTATGTGTTTGCACCAGATAGGACTGTTTCGGTTTTCACACATTTATTGTTTTGTTAGTCATTTCATATCTAGTTCCTTTTATTGAAGAACATGAATAACCACCACACTGCATTTTGGTCCACTTCTCCTTCACCAGAGGAAAACCCTTAGTCATTTGTTTCTCATGTATTTGTCATGTGTGTAGTGGTATGTTTTGTCATGTATTTGTTTACCTTCAATGGGTTCACTTTCAGTATATAGGCTGCTTCCCAAATGATATCATATTCCCTACATAGTGCCCTATGGGCTCTGGTCAAAAGTAGTGCATTACGTAAGGAATATGGTGCAATTCGGGACACAAGCATACAGTATATATTGTGAATCATCCTCAACAAGTTGCAGGAATGGAAACATTTTCTACAAGTGTTTTTAATTTAACTAAAATATGTCTATCAAAATGAAAAACTATTTCTAAAGGTGTTTAGTTGCAAGGACTCTTCAACATGTGTGGGTGTACTTTAATAAGCAAACTCTCCAACTTAACAAATCTATGATATGCTTGATGATGAACATGTACATACTATAAAGTGAGATTGGCAGTTTTTTATTTTTTATTATTTGAATTTGTTTAGTCCGTCCTTCAACTGCTGCCACGCTGATCCCTGTGGATTACACAACACAATAAAATCATACACAACACAGACAGTAGGAGAGATACAACGTTTTAAGAATTAATTCAGCAGTTATTGGGGAAATTATTTCCTAATAAAAAAGAAACTTGTTTTGAAACATGTCTGTTTAATGCTGTTTTGTGCTGACTGGTCCCTCCGCGTTATTAAATGTTATCTGTCTCTATATGATGGAAACACTGAGGTCGGATTCTCGTCCGTCCCAGCTCTAATACCATCTAGTGACTCTCCTCCGTCCCAGCTCAGATACCATCTAGTGACTCTCCTCCGTCCCAGCTCTGATACCATCTAGTGACTCTCCTCTGTCCCAGCACTGAGACCATCTAGTGACTCTCCTCCGTCCCAGCTCAGATACCATCTAGTGACTCTCCTCCGTCCCAGCTCAGATACCATCCAGTGACTCTCCTCCGTCCCAGCTCAGATAACATCTAGTGACTCTCCTCCGTCCCAGCTCCGATTACCATCTAGTGACTCTCCTCTGTCCCAGCACTGATACCATCTAGTGACTCTCCTCCATCCCAGCTCTAATACCATCAAGTGACTCTCCTCCGTCCCAGCTCTGATACCATCTAGTGACTCTCCTCTGTCCCAGCACTGATACCATCTAGTGACTCTCCTCCATCCCAGCTCTAATACCATCAAGTGACTCTCCTCTGTCCCAGCTCTAATACCATCTAGTGACTCTCCTCTGTCCCAGCACTGATACCATCTAGTGACTCTCCTCCATCCCAGCTCTAATACCATCAAGTGACTCTCCTCTGTCCCAGCTCAGATACCATCTAGTGACTCTCCTCTGTCCCAGCTCAGAGACCATCCAGTGACTCTCCTCTGTCCCAGCTCAGATAACATCTAGTGACTCTCCTCCGTCCCAGCTCCGATACCATCTAGTGACTCTCCTCTGTCCCAGCTCCGATAACATCTAGTGACTCTCCTCTGTCACAGCTCCGATAACATCTAGTGACTCTCCTCTGTCACAGCTCCGATAACATCTAGTGACTCTCCTCCTCCCAGCTCTGAAAACATCTGATTGTTCCAGTTTAGTGCAGGTTAGTGGACAGAGCAAAACAGGTCTTACAGAGATTTATACAACTTAAAGAAAAACATAATATGTGTGCTTGTTTGTCCTTCGCCTCCTCCTTCTCCTCCTCCTCTCTCTGCTTCTCATTTTCCTCCTTCTCCTCCTCCTCTTCCTCTCTCTCCTCCTCCTCCTCCTCCTCCTCCTCTCTCTGCTACTCATTTTCCTCCTTCTCCTCTTCCTCTTCCTCTCCTCCTCCTCCTCCTCCTCCTCCTCCTCCTCTCTCTGCGTCTCCTTCTCCTCCTTCTCCTTCTCCTCCTCTCTATGCTTCTCCTCCTCCTCCTCATCCTCTCTCTCCTCTCTCTCCTCTCTCTCCTCCTCCTCCTCATCCACACTCTGCTCCTTCTCCTTCTCCTCCTCCTCCTCCTCCTCCTCCTCTTCCTCTCTCTGCTCCTCCTCCTCCTCCTCTTCCTCCTCTGCTCCTTCTCCTCCTCCTCTCTCTGCTCCTCCTCCTCCTCCTTTGCCTCCTCCTTCTCTCTCTGCTCCTCTTCCTCCTCCTTCTCCTCCTACTCTCTCTGCTCCTCCTCCTCCTTCTCGTCCTCCTCCTCCTCTCTCTGCTCCTCCTCCTCCATCTCCTCCTCCTCCTCCCATCCTTGCTCCTCCAGTGTGTTAAACCACAGTAAATACATGTCTGTTTGTCCTCCTCCTCCTTCGCCTCCTCTTTCTCTCTCTGCTCCTCTTCCTCCTCCTCCTTCACCTACTCTCTCTGCTCCTCCTCCTCCTCCTTCTCATCCTCCTCCTCTCTCTGCTCCTCCTCCTCCTTCTCCTCCTCCTTCCCTCCTTCTCCTCTGCTCCTCCAGTGTGTTAAGCCACAGTCAATACATGTCTGTTTGTCCTCCTCCTCCTCTTCCTCTTCTCCCTCCCTAGTGTGATATTATCTTCTAGCGTCTGGTGATGAGGATTTTTCCAGGACAACATAAGGAGGTTTTTGTGATGTTTCACTGTGATTTATAAGGGTCTCTATGGGGGGCGTCAGGCTGATAATGTGGATTCTATTTCTCTGCCTTCTCCTGTAAAACGTACCATCAATCACGCCCATCCAACGGCCTAAACCCGGGGAAATTACACACACACACACACACACACACACACACACACACACACACACACACACACACACACACACACACACACACACACACACACACACACACACACACACACACGCATATATAAGCACGAACACGCACATACACACACACACACACAAACACACAAACACACACACACACACAAGCATATACACACATGCACACACACACTCACACACATACACACACGCACACACACACACATGCACGCGCTCGCACACGCACACACACACACACACACACACAAATACAAACACACACACACACACACAGGTGTTAACCCCATCAATTAAAACCTTAGTGGGCGGGGCTTTATCCAAGGGTCCTGCCAACCAGGAAGAAGGACACACATCAACTAGGGAAGGAACATTCTCAACAGGATGTTGGAACACAAATCCACGTCATAACCTTAATCATTTTTACCATATCTGTCCCCAAGCTGATAATATACAACATGATCAAAAGTATGTGGACACCTACTCGTCGAACAATACTAAATCATGGGCAGCAATCACAGCCTCCAATTCTTCTGGGAAGGCTTTCCATATAGGAACATTGCTGCAGGGATTTGCTTCCATTCAGCCAAAGAGCATTAGTGAGGTCAGGCACTGATGTTGGGCGATTGGGCCTTGCTCACAGACAGCGTCCCAATTCATACCAAAGGTGTTAAATGGGGTTGAGGTCAGGGCTCTGTGCAGGCCAGTCAAGTTCTTCCACACCGATATCGACAAACGATTTATGTACTGTATGGACCTCGCTTTGTCATGCTGAAACAGGAAAGGGGCTTGCCACAAAGCTGGAAGCCTTAAGAATTCCCTTCACTGGAACTAAGGGGCCGATCCATGAAAAATAGCAACACCAAACTTTACAGTTGGCATTCGGGCAAGGGGTGTTCTCCTGGCATCCACCAAACTCTGATTAATTCGTCAGACTGACAGATGTTGAAGCTTGATTCAGCACTTCAGAGACCACTTTCACCACTGCTCGAACTAGGCGACAAGCTTTACGCCACTCCAGCCGACGCTTGACATTGTGCATGGTGATCTTAAGCTTGTCTGCTGCTGCTCGGCCATGGAAACCCATTTCAGGAAGCTCCCGACGAACAGTTGCTTCAGATAGACTGAAACTCGATAGTAAATAATGCAACCAAGGACAGACAATGTTTACACGCTACACGAATCAGCACTCGGCGTTCCCGTTCTGTGAGCTTGTGTGTCCTACCACTTCACAGCTGAGCTGTTGTTGATCCTAGACATTTCCACTTCACACTAACAGCACTTACAGTTGACCGGGGGCAGCTCTAGCAGGGCAGAAATTTGATCAACTGAACTTGGTTGGAAAGGTGGCATCCAATGCTGTATACATAACGGTGGAATGTTGAAAGTCACTGAGCTCTTTAGTAACGCCATTCTACTGCCAATGTTTGTCTATGGAGATTGCATGGCTGTGTGCTCAATTTAATACACCCCTCAGCCGAATCCACTAATTTGAAGGGGTGTCCACATACTTTTGCATATATTTTGTATTTAGTGTATGGGAGATTACAGGCAGTGTCTACTCTGCGTGTGCGTTTGTATTGAAATGTATTATGGATCTTTATTAGTTCCTGCCAAATCAGCAGCTACTATTTCTGGGGTCCAGCGTGTGTGTGTGTGTGTGTGTGTGTGTGTGTGTGTGTGTGTGTGTGTGTGTGTGTGTGTGTGTGTGTGTGTGTGTGTGTGTGTGTGTGTGTGTGTGTGTGTGTGTGCGCGTGCGTGTGCTTGGGTGTGTGCGTGTGTGTGTGTGTGTGTGTGTTTGTGTGTGCGTGTGTGCGCGTGTGTGTGCTTGGGTGTGTGTGTGTGTGTGTGTGTGTGCATGCGTGCCTGCATGTGCGTGTGCGCGTGGGTGTCTATATGTGTGTGGCTATTTTGTGGAGGCTTTATGAGATCCACACAGTAGCTAATTTAGTTCTTGCTGAGCCTCTTTCTGTCAATACCTCCTAGCAGCAGGTCCCTCTTACCACAGTGGCCAATAACACTAGCAAGAGAAGAATCAGTATTTTCCCATGGGTTGTGGAAGCTATATCTGTTCAGTGTAAGACAAATCTGTCCTCAGGCTGACTTCCTTGTGAGGTGACATGACACATGGCTGTTGTTAGCACACCACAGCTATCTAGCTAGCACACCACACCACAGCTATCTAGCTAGCACACCACAGCTAGCTAGCTAGCTAGCTAGCACACCACAGCTAGCTAGCTAGCACACACCACAGCTAGCTAGCTAGCACACCACAGCTAGCTAGCACACCACAGCTAACTATCTAGGGCATTACAGATAACTTGCACATCATAGCTTCCTAGCTAGCAAACCACATCTGACTTGCACACCACAGCTAGCTAGTCTAGCACACCACAAACATTTCATGGCTGGGATGGCTACACTGGCAATGTGAATCACACCACTGTCTCACTGCATACTGAATCACACCACGGCATCACTGCATACTGAATCACACCACTGCCTCCCAGCATACACCACTGTCTTACTGCATTCTGAATCACACCACTGTCTCACTGCATTCTGAATCACACCACTGCCTCACTGCATACTGAATACACCACTGCCTCACTGCATACTGAATCACACTGGGGACATTTTAATCCTTTTGGGATGAAGTGTCCCTATCAATGAGACCCAAGGAGTTATCAGTTCCTTTACTGGTTTGCTCTCTAGATTGTGGAAACACAACGCCAGCTCCATCATTGTTCATTAGTGGTGATTACTGATTAATGAGCTGTTATTATTAGCAGAGTAATGATGATTATGATAGGTAGGTGTTTGTTCTACGCCCTGTTGAAGGTGCCATCTGTACACAAAGCACGCAACCCAAATGGCACCCTACTTTTGGAACAAGGGGGCATAGGGCTTTGGTCAACAGTAGTGCACTATATGCAGAATAGTGTGTCACCTGCATACAAATAGAGACATTAAGGGGAACTACTAGGTAGTCATATGATTGATATTTCGTACTTGATTTATTCAGTTAATGGTACATGTAACGCTTCTCATTGTGAGTTATGGAAATGGTCATTCCATAGAAGGGTGGTATTGTTTTGGGCTGTTTCAGGGATAGGAGGCAGTAGGAGGGATAGGAGGCAGGTATTTAAAAAAAAATATATATTTTACCTTTATTTAACCAGGCAAGCCAGTGCTACACATTCTTATTTTCAAAGATGGCCCGTGAACAGTGGGTTAACTGCCTGTTCAGGGGCAGAACGACAGATTTGTACCTTGTCAGCTCAGGGGTTTGAACTCACAATCTTCCAGTTACTAGTCCAACACTCTAACCACTAGGCTACCCTGCCGGTAGGAGGGATAGGAGGCAGGTAGGAGGGATAGGAGGCAGTAGGAGGGATAGGAGGCAGTAGGAGGGATAGGAGGCAGGTAGGAGGGATAGAAGGCAGTAGGAGGGATAGGAGGCAGTAGGAGGGATAGGAGGCAGTAGGAGGGATAGGAGGCAGTAGGAGGGATAGGAGGCAGGTAGGAGGGATATGAGGCAGTAGGAGGGATATGAGGCAGTAGGAGGGATAGGGCAGGGATAGGAGGCAGTAGGAGGGGATAGGAGGCAGTAGGAGGGATAGGAGGCAGTAGGAGGGAGGGATAGGAGGCAGTAGGAGGGATATGAGGCAGTAGGAGGGATATGAGGCAGTAGGAGGGATATGAGGCAGTAGGAGGGATATGAGGCAGTAGGAGGGATATGAGGCAGTAGGAGGGATATGAGGCAGTAGGAGGGATAGGAGGCAGTAGGAGGGAGTATGAGGCAGTAGGAGGCAGTAGGAGGGATAGGAGGCAGTAGGAGGGATATGAGGCAGTAGGAGGGATAGGAGGCAGTAGGAGGGATATGAGGCAGTAGGAGGGATAGGAGGCAGTAGGAGGGATAGGAGGCAGTAGGAGGGATATGAGGCAGTATGAGGTGTATAACATGCATTTGTGTGTGTGAGAGAGAGAGAGGAGAGAGAGGAGAGAGAGAAAGAGTGAAATGGAGGGATACACAGACACAGAGAGACAGAGATGAACCTGACAGAGAAAGAGAGGGATGATAGAAGTGTGGTACTGGGTGAACAGGTGTGTGTGTGTGAACACAGCTGCAATGGGGGAGTGATGGGGGTGAGAGAGGACCATTGGTAATTATTTGTAATGCACCTGCCACACTTTAAATGGTGCCACAAACACCGTTCCAATCCAGGCTGGGGAAAATAAATATTTTGGGTTTAGGGTTTATACTGTGGAAAACACAAGGGTATTTTACATTGATACAGTTCTGTCAAATCAAATGCCCCATTTCCCTGAAGGTTTTCTATAAGACACAAACAGGGGATACATTCCAAATAGCACCCTATTCCCTACATAGTGCACTACTTTAGACTAGAACTCTATTGGCCCTGGTTAAAAGTAGAATGGAATAGGGTTTCATTTGGAACTGACCCAGAGACTGGCCACAGAGAACCTGTGAATTCAGAGCAGGGTTTGGAAGCACATTAAAGTTGTAGAGAAATTGGGTTGTGTTTAATGTGTCTTAAAAGCTGTCCAACAAGCCAAACAGATAAACCCATGAGTCATGCCAGGATGATAGATGGACATGAGGTTCCATTCACTGCTATGGCAAACACAAACACACACACAAACACACACACACACACACACACACACACACACACACACACACACACACACACACAGTCACAGTTTGGTCTATTGACTGCTATAGCAATACTGTATGAGAGTTACATGACAATTTAATGACCTAGCTATTTCATAATTTAATAACTTACTATATCAGAAGTCTGAAACAGATGTCCCGAGTGGTGCAGTGGTCTAAGGCACTGCATCGCTGTGCCACTAGAGATTCTGGGTTAGAGTCCAGGCTCTGCCGTAGCCGGCTGCGACCGGGAGCCCCGTGGGCACACAACTGACCCAGCGTCGTCCGGGTTAGGGGAGGGTTTCGCCAGCAGGGATGTCCTTGTCCCATCGCGCACTAGCGACTCCTGTGGCTGGCCGGACGCAGTGCACGCTGACACGGTCGCCAGGTGTACGGTGTGTTTCCTCCGACACCTTGGTGCGGCTGGTTAAAGTGGGCATTGTGTCAAGAAGCAGTGCAGCTTGGTTGGGTTGTTCTTCGGGGGGACGCACGGCTTTCGACCTTCGCCTCTCCCGAGTCCATACAGCAGTTGCAGCAATGAGACAAGACTGTAACTACCAAATGCATATCGAGAAAAAAGGGGTAAAAAAATAAAAGTCTGAAACTCTCTCGGTTCGCTGGCACAGAGGATAGTTTTTTTGTTGTGTGTGAGTGCGTGTCTATAAACAAACCCTTTTGTTCAGGAGTTTGGAAAAACGCTTCAGGAAAAAAAGAGAGTAGTGATTGAAGCAAAGACGTCTTGTCAGTTGGTTTTATCCTTGATATGACACGAGAGCTGGAGCGCACATTTAAATAAAAAAATACAAAATGTTTTTATCAACTTCCTTTCTCCTCCTCTTCTCAACACTGTCGTCATGACTACTGTCACTGTTGACGGCTTTGACTAGAATCTCTTCACTGGTCGCATCCCACAAGGCACTCTATTCACTATATATTTCATTACTTTTTTACCAGGACCTATAGTAGTGCACTATGTAGGGAATAGGGTGCCAGTCGGAACTTAACCTCTATCTTGAAGTCTGTATCGGGAAGGATGCTATTTTATTTTGTCATTAATTGGACCTGCTTGCCTTGTTTTTTTGTTGTGCTCCGTCTACGTAGCCATTCCAAAGGCTGGCACTGCCGAATGTTCTCTTCTCAATTGATCCATTCAGAAAATTCTCACAAAAAAAGTATTCTTCCCCTCCTAAAATGCACAAAACAGCTACCATGTCAAAGACAAATAACCGGACAAATGTTTTTTATATTTTACATTTTGATTTGCTTGTAATAAACATGTCCTTGTTTGTTTTGATTGACATGAGAGCATATCATGCTCTACTCTACTCTACTCTACTCTAATATGTTCTACTCTACTCTACTCTACTCTACTCTAATATGTTCTACTCTACTCTACTCTACTCTACTCTAATATGTTCTACTCTACTCTACTTTTATATGTTCTACTCTACTCTACTCGAATATGTTCTACTCTACCATAATATGTTATACTCTACTCTACTCTAATACGTTCTACTCTACTCTAATATGTTCTACTCTACACTAATCTACTCTACTTTAATATGTTCTACTCTACTCTACTCTAATATGTTCTACTCTACCATAATATGTTCTACTCTACTCTAATACGTTCTACTCTACTCTACTCAAATACGTTCTACTCTACTCGAATATGTTCTACTATACTCTACACTAATCTACTCTACTCTAATATGTTCTACTCTACTCTAATATGTTCTACTATACTCTGCTCTACTCCACTCTACTCTAACCTACTGTACTCTAATATGTTCTACTCTACTCTAATATGTTCTACTCTACTCTACTCTACTCTAATATGTTCTACTCTACTCTACTCTAATATGTTCTACTCTACTCTATGTTCTACTCTACTCTACACTAATCTACTCTACTTTAATATGTTCTACCCTACTCTAATGTGTTCTACTCTACTCTACTCTGCTCTTCTCTACTCTACTTTAATATGTTCTACTCAACTCTACTCTAAAATGTTCTAATCTACTCTACTATAATCTAATATGTTATACTCTACTCTACTTTAATAATTTATACTCTACTCTTCTCTACCCTACACTACTCTAATTAGTTCTACTCTACTCTACTATGCTCTACTTCACTGTACTCTAATATGTTCTACTCTACTCTACTCTAGCATGTTCTACTCTACACTACTCTATTATAATATGTTATACTCTACTATACTCTAATTTGTTATACTCTACACTACACTATTCTACTATGTTCTACTGTACACTACTGTACACTACTCGACTCTAATATGTTCTACTCTGCTATACTCTAATATGTTCTACTCTACACTACTCTACTCTTCTCTAATATTTTCTACTCTACTCTAAAATGTTCTAATCTACGCTACTCTCATATGTTCTACTCTATTCTACTCTACTCTAATATGTTCTACTCTACTCTAATATGTTATACTCTACTCCAATCTAATATGTTCTACTCTACACTACTCTTCTCTACTCTAGTATGTCATTCTCTACTCCAATATATTCTACTCTACACTACTCTTCTCCACTCTACTCTACTCTAATATGTTCTACTCTTCTCTACTCTATTCTAATAGGTTCTACCTTACTCTAATATGTCCCACTCTACTCCACTTTACTCTACTCTAAAATGTTCTACTTTTCTCCCTCTAATATGTTCTCCCTCTAATATTAATTTGTTCTCCCTCTAATATGTTCTCCCTCTAATATGTTCTCCAGCTAATATGTTATACTTCTAATATTTCCCCCTCTAATATATTCAACCTCTAATATGAATATCTTCTCCCTCCAATATGTTCTCCCTCTAATATGAATATGTTCTCCCTCTAATGTGTTCTCCCTCTAATATGAATATGTTCTCCATTTAATATTTCTCCCTCTAATATGTTCTCCTCTAATATGAATATGTTCTCCATTTAATATGTTCTCCTCTCTAATATGTTCTACCTCTAATATAAATATGTTCTCCCTCTAATATGTTCTCCCTCTAATATGTTCTCCCTCTAATGTGAATATGTTCTCCATTTAATATGTTCTCCATCTAATATGTTCTCACTCTAATATGAATATGTCCTCACTCTAATATGTTCTCCCTCTAATATGTTCTCCTTCTAATATGAATATGTTCTCACTCTAGTATGTTCTCCCTCTAATATGTTCTCCCTCTAATATGCATTTGTTCTCCCTCTAATATGAATATGTTATCCCTCTAATATGTTCTCCCTCCAGTATGTTCTCCCTCTAATATCAATATGTTCTCATTTGAATATGTTCTCCCTCTAATATGTTCTCCCTCTAATATCAATATGTTCTACTTCTAAAATGTTCTCCCTCTAATATTAATATTTTCTCATTCTAATATGTTCTCCCTCTAATATGTTCTCCCTCTAATATGAATATGTTCTCCCTCTAATATGTTCTCACTAATATGAATATGTTCTCCCTCCAATATGTTCTCCCTCTAATATGAATATGTTCTCCCTCTACTATGTTCTCGTTCTAATATGTTCTCCCTCGAATATGTTCTCCTTCTAACATGTTCTCCTTCTAATATAAATATGTTCTCCCTCCAATATGTTCTCCCTCTAATATGAATATGTTCCCCTCTAATATGTTCTCACTCTAATATGAATATGTTCTCCCTCCAATATGTTCTCCCTCTAATATGAATATGTTCTCCCTCTAATATGTTCTCCCTCTAATATGAATATGTTCTCCATTTAATATGTTCTCCCTCTAATATGTTCTCCCTCTAATATGAATATGTTCTCCATTTAATATGTTCTCCCTCTAATATGTTCTCCCTCTAATATGAATATATTCTCCTTCTAATATGTTCTCCCTCTAATATGTTCTCCCTCTAATATGAATATGTTCTCCCTCTAATATGTTCTCCCTCTAATATGTTCTTATTCTAATATGAATATGTTCTCCCTCTAATATGTTCTCCCTCTAATATTCTCCAATATGTTCTCCCTCGAATATATTCTCCCTCTAATATGAATATGTTCTCCTTCTAATATGAATATGTTCTCCCTCTAATATGTTCTCCCTCTAATATGTTATCCATCTAATATGTTCTCCCTCTAATATGTTCTCCTTCTTTTATGTTCTCCCTCTGATATGAATGTTCTCCCTCTAATATGTTCTCCCCCTAATATGAATGTTATCCCTCTAATATGAATGTTCTCCCTCTAATATGAATATGTTCTCCTTCTAATATGAATGCTCTCCCTCTAATATGAATGTTCTCCCTCTAATATGAATGTTCTCCCTCTCATATGTTCTCCCTCTAATATGAATGGTCTCCCTCTAATATGAATGGTCTCCCTCTAATATGAATGTTCTCGCTCTAATATGAATGGTCTCCCTCTAATATTGATGTTCTCCCTCTAATATGAATGTTCTTATCAAATATGAATGTTCTCCCATTAATATGTTCTCCCTCTAATATGTTATCCCTCTAATATATTCTCCCTCTAATATGAATATGTTCTACCTCTAATATGTTCTCCCTCTAATATGTTATCCCTCTAATATGTTCTCCCTCTGATATGAATATTGTTCTCCCTCTAATATGAATGTTCTCCCTCTAATATGAATGTTCTCCCTCTAATATGAATGTTCTCCCTCTAATATGAACGTTCTCCCTCTAATATGTTCTCCCTCTAATATGAATGTTCTCCCTCTAATATGAATTTCTCCATCTAATATGAATATTTTCTCCCTCTAATATGAATGTTCTCCCTCTAATATGAATGTTCTTCCTCTAATATGTTCTCCCTCTAATATGAATGCTCTCCCTCTAATATGTTCTCCCTCTAATATGAATGTTCTCCCTCTAATATCTTCTCCCTCTAATATCAATATGTTCTCCTTTGACTATGTTCTCCCTCTAATATGTTCTCCCTCTAATATCAATATGTTCTACTTCTAATGTTCTACCTCTAATATTAATATTTTCTCCTTCTAATATGTTCTCCCTCTAATATGTTCTCCCTCTAATATGAATATGTTCTCCCTCTAATATTAATTTGTTCTCCCTCTAATATGTTCTCCTTCTAATATGTTATCCCTCCAATATGTTCTCCCTCTAACATGTTCTCCCTCTAATATGTTCTCCCTCTAATATGAAAATGTTATCCCTCTAATATGTTCTCCCTCTAATACATTCTCCATATAATACGTTCTCCCTCGAATATATTCACCCTCTAATATGAATATGTTCTCCTTCTAATATGAATATGTTCTCCCTCTAATATGTTTTCCCTCTAATATGTTATCCATCTAATATGTTCTCCCTCTAATATGTTCTCCTTATTTTATGTTCTCCCTCTGATATGAATGTTCTCCCTCTAATATGTTCTCCCTCTAATATGAATGTTCTCCCTCTAATATGAATGTTCTCCCTCTGATATGAATGTTCTCCCTCTAATATGTTCTCCCTCTGATATGAATATGTTCTCCCTCCAATATGAATGTTCTCCCTCTAATATGAATCTCCTCCCTCTAATATGAATGTTCTCCTTCTAACATGAATGTTCACGTTAGTTTAGAAAGCAGACAGAATCCCAGCATAATATGAATGTTCTCCCCCCCCCCCCCCCCCCCCCATGTACAGTGCTCCACTCACTGTTTGTTTATTACTCCTCGAATGCATAGTCATCTCGCCCCCACCTACATGTACAGATTACCTCTAAGCCTGTATCTCTACCCACTGCCTCGGTATGTTCTCCCTGTATATAGCCTCTCCCTATTGTTATTCTCCCTGTTATACTTTTTATTATTATTTTTTTAGCCTAATTGGAAAATAGGTTCTTCATCTTCAACAGGACTGTGGGTTAAGGGCTTATAAGTATGCATTTCGTAGCCTTACAAGTACAATAATTACAATAATACTCCTTTGATTTAAAATGTATTTCACTAGGATTTAAATACTATTTATATTTTCATTTGAAGCATATTACGTCACTTGTTTGTATCAATTGCAAAGACATTGGCAACTTTGTTCTGAATTTATTGTCGGGTCACAGAGAAAAAGATAAAACAATATGATTCTATGTTAAGCGGAGATCTACTGTGTATAAAGTACCCCGGGAGGGGGGGGGGAGCATTGAGCGGTGCACTTAGCTGTTCTACGAATGGTCTGAGGCAGGCGCTAGATTACGCATGTTTTCAAGTGCAATGATAATAACAATGCTTCTGAGATGTAATGAACGTTCCGTTGATGAACTTCGGATGCTTTTGGGAAACTGAAAAACGACTCAAACGTCAAAATAACAGAATGTTGTCATGGTTACTACGGGCGGCAGTGTGACACAGACATATTAATACATGTATATATTTATGTTCTTTCCTCTTTTGTACTTTAACTATTTGCAATCATTACAACACTGTATATATACAGTTGAAGCTCTAATATCACTCAGGTTGGAGTCATTAAAACTATGATATTCAACCACTCTAAATGTCTTGTTAACAAACTATAGTTTTGGCAGGTCTTAGGACATCTTCTCCTGACAGAAGTAATTTTTCCAACAATTGTTTCCCACAATTTTTTCACTTATAATTCACTGTATCACAATTCCAGTGGGTCCGACCTCTAATATGTTCATAGACTAAGTTGACTGTGCCTTTTAACAGCTTGGGAAATTCCAGAAAATTCTCCTTTAAAAGCTTCTGATGGGCTAATTGACATATTTTGAGTAATAGGTGTACCTGTGGATGTATTTCAAGGCCTACCTTCAAACTAGTGCCTCTTTGCTTGACATCATGGAAAATTAAAAGAAATCAGTCAAGACATTGGAAGAAAAAAGTACACCTCCGCAAGTCTGGTTCATCCTTGGAATAATTTCCAAATGTGGGAAGGTACCACGTTCATCTCTACAGACAATAGTACAAAATAAATCAGCCAAGACCTCAGAAAACCAATATGTTCTCCACAAGTCTGGTTCATTCTCCCAATTTCCAAACACTTGAAGCTATCACGTTAATCTGTACAAACAATAGTATTAAGTATAAACACCATGGGACCATGCAGCCGTCATTCCGCTCTAAGGAGATGCGTTCTCCCTCTAATATGAATATGTTCTGCGAAAAATGCAAATCAATCACAGAACAACAGCAATATGATCCTTGTGAAGATGCTGGAGGACACATGTAAAAAGTTCTCCCTCTATCCACAGTAAAACCCTCCTATATCGAAAATGTTATCCCCTCTAAGATGTTCTCCCTCTAAACATTCTCCATCCAGACTACAGTTTGCACCTCAACAAATATTCACCCTTTTGGAGAACTGTCCTCTTCTGATGAAACAAAATATAACTCTTTGGCCATATGTTCCATGTGATGTTCTGGACTCTAATATGGGATGCTTGCCTCTAATATGTTCTCCCAATATGATCCATCTAATATGTTCTCCCTCTAATATGTTCTCCTTCTTTTATACTTCACCCTCTGACATCAGGCCCCCAACCTTCTGGTGGTGTGGGGGCTGTGCATTGGCAAAGTGGGTGGGGTTATATCCTTCCTGTTTGGCCCTGTCCGGGGTGTCCTCGGATGGGGCCACAGTGTCTCCTGACCCCTCCTGTCTCAGCCTCCAGTATTTATGCTGCAGTAGTTTATGTGTCGGGGGGCTAGGGTCAGTTTGTTATATCTGGAGAACTTCTCCTGTCCTATTCGGTGTCCTGTGTGAATTGAACTTCTTGAAACTCCCCATTCCGGATCCGGGTTTGTGACTAAAGCCTCAGGCTCATTAGCATAACGCAACGTTAACGATTTCTGAAAATCGCAAATAAAATGAAAATAATGCGTCTGCTCTCAAGCTTAGCCTTTTCTTAACAACACTGTCATCTCAGATTTTCAAAATATGCTTTTGAACCATAGAAATTGACTAATTTGTGTAAGAGTATGCAAAGCTATAGCATAGCATTTTGAGTAGCATTTAGCACGCAACATTTTCACAAAAACCAGATAACCAAATAAATAAAATCATTTACCTTTGAAGAGCTTCTGATGTTTTCAATGAGGAGACTCTCAGTTACATACCAAATGCGCAGTTTTTCCTGAAAGCGTCTGTGTGTAGGAGAAATCGTTCCGTTTTCTACATTGCGTCTGGCTACCGAAACGAACCGAAAATTCAGTCACCTACAACGTAAAACTTTTTCCGGATTAACTACATAATATCGAACGAAACATGGCAAACGTTGTTTGGAATCAATCCTCAAGGTGTTTTTTCACATATCTCTTCATTGATATGCAGTTCGTGGAAGCTTGCTTTCCTCTCTGTATCGCATGGAAAAATACTGGCAGGTGACTTTTGCGCACCAATTTCGGCGCAGGACACCGGGCGGAAACCTGGTAAATGTGGTCTCTTATGGTCAATCTTCCAATGATCTGCCTACAAATACGTCACAATGCTGCAGACACCTTGGGGAAACGACAGAAAGGGCAGGCTCATTCCTCTCGCATTCACAGCCATATAAGGAGACAATGGAAAACAGAGCCTCAAAAATCCTTGTCATTTCCTGGATGCCATCTCATCTTGGTTTTGCCTGAAGCTCACGTTCTAGGGCACGCACAGAGAATATCTTGGTATTTCTGGACACGTCAGAGTGTTTTCTTTCGAATGGTATCAATTATATGCATAGTCGAGCATCTTTTTGTGACAAAATATCTTGTTTAAAACGGGAACGTTTTTCATCCAAAAATGAAATTGCGCCCCCATAGATGTAAGAGGTTAAGTGTGCTCTCTCTTTCTCTCTCTCGGAGGACCTGAGCCCTAGGACCATGCCTCAGGACTACCTGACATGATGACTCCTTGCTGTCCCCAGTCCACCTGGCCGTGCTGCTGCTCCAGTTTCAACTGTTCTGCCTTATTATTATTGGACCATACTGGTCATTTATGAACATTTGAACATGTTGGCCATGTTCTGTTATAATCTCCACCCGGCACAGCCAGAAGAGGACTGGCCACCCCACATAGCCTGGTTCCTCTCTAGGTTTCTTCCTAGGTTTTGGCCTGTCTAGGGAGTTTTTCCTAGCCACCGTGCTTCTACACCTGCATTGCTTGCTGTTTGAGGTTTTAGGCTGGCATTCTGTACAGCATTTTGAGATATCAGCTGATGTACGAAGGGCTATATAAATACATTTGATTTGATTCGATTTGATGAGGCAGGAAAATTACATGAATATATTGAAGCAAAATGTCAAGACATCAGTCAGGAAGTTAAAGCTTGGTCGCAAATGGGTCTTCCAAATGGACAATGACCACAAGCATACTTCCAAAGTTGTGGCAAAATGGCTTAAGGACAACAAATTCAAGGTATTGGAGTGGCCATCACAAAGCCCTGACCTCAATCCTATAGAAAATCTGTGGGCAGAACTGAAAAAGCGTGTGTGAGCAAGGAGGCCTACAAACCTGACTCAGTTACACTAACTCTGTCAGGAGGAATGGGCAAAAATTCACCCAACTTATTGTGGGAAGCTTGTGGAAGGCAACCCGAAATGTTTGACCAAAGTTAAACAATTTAAAGGCAATGCTACCAAATACTAATTGAGTGTCTGTAAACTTCTGACCCACTGGGAATGTGATGAAATAAATAAAAGCTGAAATAAATCATTCTCTCTAGTATTATTCTGACATTTCACATTATTTGAACAAATTGGTGATCCTAACTGACCTAAGACAGGGAATTCTTTCTAGGATTAAATGTCAGGAATTGTGAAAAACTGAGTTTAAATGATTTTGGCTAAGGTGTATGTAAACTTCCGACTTCAACTGTACATAGCATGACATTTGAAATGTCTTTATTCTTTTGGAACTTCTGTGAGTGTAATGTTTTCTATTCATTTTTATTGTTTATTTCACTTTTGAATATAATATAATAATATAATATATTATCTACTTCACTTGCATTGTTAATGTTATCATATGTTTCCCATACCAACAAATTGAATTTAATCGAATTGAATCGACTTGAATCGACTTGAATCGACTTGAATCGAATTGAATCGAATTGAATCGAATTGAGAAGAACCGAACAGATTGTCTACTTTCCGTTTACTTCTTGGCACAGACAATTTCTCATATTTCCAACAACGTGGCTTTCCTGCTCGTTTTCTAATGTTATCCAAACACTGGGTGCCTTTCCCAATCTGTTCCCAGAATTATCTCCCTCAGGAGAGATAATCTCCAATGCCAACTTCTCCTCTCCACTGAGATCAGTTTTAGCTGGAGGGTTTAGTCATCCTACATACAGTACCTCAGATCTCAGGAACGCTGGTGTGGAGGGTGAGGTCTTAATTTAGTAGCTTTGACTGTATCTCCCCTAGGGCTAGTTCACATAGCAGAGTTCTCCTTTCTCTGGGTGCTCTTAATAACAGCACATCCATAGAGCTGAAGACCCTTTATTTTACAAAGTGAAGGTCTAAGGTAGAATAGCATTGCTTTCCTGTATCCATTAGTTCTGTGAGATGAAATACACTACGTGGTTGTGTCTAAAGAAGGACTGAGTTATTCCTATTGCACGGAGCTCGTCCGTGGTTCTTCTCATTCTACCAGTAGACTTCTCGCAAAGAGCTTCCTACCCTTTTCTGTCAACTACAGACACGTGTACTCCATTATGGTTTTACACAGGCACCTTGAAAGCTAGATGAGATAATTTTATGTTTGTCAAAGGTAAGGAGCGAGAGAGAGAAGATGAAGGAGAGAGAGAGAGAGAGAGAGAGAGAGAGAGAAAGTGAGAGAGAGACAGAGAGAGAGAGAGACAGAGAGAGAGAGAGAGAGAGAGAGAGAGAGAGAGAGAGAGAGAAAAGAGAGAGAGAGAGAGAGAGAGAGAGACAGAAGACAGTTAGAGAGAGAGTCACGATCAGATGAGCTTCTGCATTTTCAGCATTTTCTTTAAAAAGATAGATTAGGAGTTAGATAAACTTGGATTTTTTGTCAGGAACACATACTGGATTCTACCCTCTACAACATAACCCCCACTTCAAATCAAAACTTAAAACCTACAACCTGATTTTGGACGGAATTACAGAATCACCTGGAAGGTTCACAACTACCAAGATTTATTTCTGTATACAGCAAATTCTCTGGAAAACAACAGAAACCTGAAAACTCCATCCAACCTGGAACTGAGTGAGTAATGCTTAGTCTGAAACTATATTTTAAAAGCCAAAAGCCAAGAAGAAAAATACACAACATTACTTTATAAGGACTGAATTCTAACATAATTCTGCCAAGCTTGATACAGCTTCAACTAGCACTGACGTGCAAAGTGAGAGGTGTCAAAGCCCATTAACCCAACAATGACAGGAGAGTCATACAGTCTACCCCAACCAAATGGAGAGGCCTTAGAGGCTCCCTCCCGCTGTTCAGAGGTAATTAAAATACAGTACCCTTTGCATGTAAAGAATGATAAGTCAAGAAAAGATTACAAAATGAAGCTCCTTATGGAACATCAAGAGACACTTTTTGCTGACTATTACAAAAATGGGAACATCAGCAACCTTATCTTCCACACAAACCATCCCCTGGCATGGCACAGTGCTATATTAGCACACTACCCCTTTGTTAAGAGAGGGGGGGTTAACGAGGGGTGGAAACTCAGAATACTTGATAACGAGGACTCTGAGTCAAGTAATATTAATATCTATAAGTCCGGAACAGTGATGGTACAGAGTAACCCCAAACAGTTTCAGCTGGACTTTCACCTAATCAAAGAATTAGCCCAGCAGGAGAAGCTCTCCCTTGATAAAGATACCCCCACACCGAGCGGGTCAGACCAGACCTCTTCACTATGTAACCCCACAGACGAGCAACCCCCAGCAGAGAGTCAACCTCCCAGCACAGATTACCACTCCCTCATTGAAATGAAGGGCAAATTCACCCAGCTGGAGATAAGGCAGGTGGAGCTGGAACAGCAGGTGATCACACTTCAGTCAGCACAGACCCAGACAACAGCCCAGCACAACAACAGCCCCTTAACCAGACCAGGAGAGCTGGAGTTGGACAGAGACATATCTGCACTTTGAACAGTGGTGAGACAAATACAACAGGAGAAAGAGGAGCAGAACAGAGCACTAGAGGAGAGTATCAGACAACTATGACAACATAACCAACAAAAACGGGTCACAACTCCTGCAGCTCTGTCGCACGCTGGGTATGTACATAGTCAATGGTAGGCTTCGAGGGGACCCCTGTGGTAGGTACACCTATAGCTCATCTCTTGGCAGTAGTACTGTAGACTACTTTATCACTGACCTCAACCCAGAGTCTCTCAGAGCGTTCACAGTCAGCCCACTGACACCCCTATCAGACCACAGCAAAATCACAGTCTACCTAAACAGAGCAATACTCAATCATGAGGCATCAAAGCCAAAGGAACTGAGTAACATTAAGAAATGCTATAGATGGAAGGAATGCAGTTTGGAAACCTACCAAAAAACAATTAGGCAACAACAAATTCAATCCCTTTTAGACAATTTCCTGGGTAAAACGTTCCAATGTAATAGTGAAGGTGTAAACTTGCAGAAGAAAATCTTAACAGTATATTTGACCTCTCAGCTTCCCTATCAAATCTAAAAATCTCAAATAGAAAACCAAAGAAAATTAACAACAATGACAAATGGTTTGATGAAGAATGCAAAAACCTAAGAAAGAAATTGAGAAACCTGTCCAACCAAAAACATAGAGGCCCGGAAAACCTGAGTCTACTCCTTCACTATGGTGAATCACTAAAACAATACAGAAATACACTACGGAAAAAGAAGGAACAGCATGTCAGAAATCAGCTCAATGTAATTGAAGAATCCATAGACTCTAACCACTTCTGGGAAAATTGGAAAACACTAAACAAACAACAACACGAAGAATTATCTATCCAAAATGGAGATGTATGGGTAAACCACTTCTCCAATCTTTTTGGCTCTATACAAAGAATAAAGAGCAAAAACATATACATGATCAAATACAGATCTTAAAATCAACTATTAAAGACTACCAGAACCCACTGGATTCCTCGAATACATTGAATGAGTTACAGGACAAAATAAAAACCCTCCAACCCAAAAAGGCCTGTGGTGTTGATGGTATCTTCAATGAAATGATCAAATATACAGACAACAAATTCCAATTGGCTATACTAAAACTCTTTAACATCATCCTTAGCTCTGGCATCTTGCCCAATATTTGGAACCAAGGACTGATCACCCCAATCCACAAAAATGGAAACAAATTTGACCCCAATAACTACCGTGGAATATGCGTCAACAGTAACCTTGGGAAAATCCTCTGCATTATCATTAACAGCAGACTCTTACTTATCCTCAATGAAAACAATGTACTGAGCAAATGTCAAATTGGCTTTTTACCAAATTACCGTACAACAGACCATGTATTCACCTTTCACACCCTAATTGACAACCAAACAAACCAAAACAAAGGCAAAGTCTTCTCATGCTTTGTTGATTTCAAAAAAGCCTTCGACTCGATTTGGCATGAGGGTCTGCTATACAAACTGATGGAAAGTGGTGTTGGGGATAAAACATACGACATCATAAAATCCATGTACACAAACAACAAGTGTGCGGTTAAAATTGGCAAAAAACACACAAATTTCTTCACACAGGGTCGTGGGGTTAGACAGGGATGCAGCTTAAGCCTCACCCTCTTCAACATATATATCAACGAACTGGCGCGGGCACTAGAAAGGTCTGCAGCACCCGGCCTCACCCTACTAGAATCTGAAGTCAAATGTCTGCTATTTGCTGATGATCTGGTGCTTCTGTCACCAACCAAGGAGGGCCTACAGCAGCATCTAGATCTTATGCACAGATTCTGTCAGACCTGGGCCCTGACAGTAAATCTCAGTAAGACCAAAATAATGGTGTTCCAAAAAAGGTCCAGTCACCAGGACCACAAATACAAATTCCATCTAGACACTGTTGCCGTAGAGCACACAAAAAACTATACATACCTTGGCCTAAACATCAGCGCCACAGGTAACTTCCACAAAGCTGTGAACGATCTGAGAGACAAGGCAATAAGGGCATTCTATGCCATCAAACAAGGAACATAAATTTCAACATACCAATTAGGATTTGGCTAAAAAATACTTGAATCAGTCATAGAGCCCATTGCCCTTTATGGTTTTGAGGTCTGGGGTCCGCTCACCAACCAAGACTTCACAAAATGGGACAAACACCAAATTGAGACTGCATGCAGAATTCTGCAAAAATATCCTCCGTGTACAACGTAGAACACCAAATAATGCATGCAGAGCAGAATTAGGCCGATACCCACTAATTATCACAATCCAGAAAAGAGCTGTTAAATTCTATAACCACCTAAAAGGAAGCGATTCCCAAACCTTCCACAACAAAGCCATCACCTACAGAGAGATGAACCTGGAGAAGAGTCCCCTAAGCAAGCTGGTCCTGGGACTCTGTTCACAAACACACCCTACAGAGCCCCATGACAGCAGCACAATTAGACCCAACCAAATCATGAGAAAACAAAAAGATAATTACTTGACACATTGGAAAGAATTAAAAAAAACAGAGCAAACTAGAATGCTATTTGGCCCTACACAGAGAGTACACAGCGGCAGAATACCTGACCACTGTGACTGACCCAAAATTAAGGAAAGCTTTGACTATGTACAGACTCAGCGAGCATAGCCTTGATATTGAGAAAGGCCGCCGTAGGCAGACATGGCTCTCAAGAGAAGACAGGCTATGTGCTCACTGCCCACAAAATGAGGTGGAAACTGAGCTGCACTTCCTAACCTCCTGCCCAATGTATGACCATATTAGAGAGACATATTTCCCTCAGATTACACAGATCCACAAAGAATTCGAAAACAAATCCAATTTTGAAAAACTCCCATATCTACTGGGTGAAATTCCACAGTGTGCCATCAGAGCAGCAAGATTTGTGACCTGTTGCCACGAGAAAAGGGCAACCAGTGAAGAACACGCACCATTGTAAATACAACCCATATCTATGCTTATTTATTTTATCTTGTGTCCTTAACCATTTGTACATTGCAAAAACACTGTATATATATGTCAAATACAGATATATATATATATATATATATATATAATATGACATTTGTAATGTCTTTATTGTTTTGAAACTTCTGTATGTGTGATGTCTACTGTTAATTTTTATTGTTTATTTCACTTTATATATTACCTACCTTACTTGCTTTGGCAATGTTAACACATGTTACCCATGCCAATAATGCCCCTTGAATTGAATTGAATTGAGACAGAGAGAGAGAGAGACAGAGAGAGAGAGAGAGAGAGAGAGAGAGAGAGACAGAGAGAGAGAGACAGAGAGAGAAAGGAGAAGAGAAAGCGAGACAGACAGACAGACAGACAGACAGACAGACAGACAGACAGACAGACAGACAGACAGACAGACAGACAGACAGACAGACAGACAGACAGACAGACAGAGAGATTAATTAACTTGAGAGAGATATATTAATTGAATTGAGAGAGAGAGATTAATTGACTTGAGAGAGATGTATTAATTGAATTGAGAGAGAGAGAGATTACTTGACTTGAGAGAGATATATTAATTGAATTGAGAGGGAGAGAGAGATTAATTGACTTGAGAGAGATATATTAATTGAATTGAGAGAGAGAGATTAACCTCTTACATCTATGGGGGCGCTATTTCATTTTTGGATGAAAAACTTAAACAAGATTTTTTTCACAAAAAGATGCTCGATATGCATATAATTGATACCATTCGAAAGAAAACACTCTGAGTGTCCAGAAATACCAAGATATTCTCTGTGCGTGCCCTAGAACGTGAGCTTCAGGCAAAACCAAGATGAGATGGTATCCAGGAAATTTTTGAGGCTCTGTTTTCCATTGTCTCCTTAATGGCTGTGAATGCGAGAGAGATAGTCATTTCTTTCTTTTCCCCAAGGTGTCTGCAGCATTGTGACGTATTTGTGGGCAGATCATTGGAAGATTGACCATAAGAGACCACATTTACCAGGTGTCCGAAATTGGTGCGCAAATGTCACCTGCCAGTATTTTTCCATGCGATACAGAGAGAAAGCAAGCTTCCACGAACTTATCAATGAAGAGATATAAAAAACACCTAATTGATTCCAAACAACGTTGCCATGTTTCGTTCGAGTAGTTAATCCGGAAAAAGTTTTATTAACTGAATTTTCGAATGTGAGAGAGATTTCTCCTACACACAGACGCTTTCAGGAAAAACTATTTGGTATGTAACTGAGAGTCTCCTCATTGAAAACATCAGAAGCTCTTCAAAGGTAAATGATTTTATTTATTTGATCTGGTTTTTGTGAAAATGTTGAAATGCTACTCAAAATGCTATGCTAGCTTTGCATATACACAAATTAGTCAATTTCTATGGTTCAAAAGCATATTTTGAAAATCTGAGATGACAGTGTTGTTAAGAAAAGGCTAAGCTTGAGAGCAGACGATTATTTTCATTTTATTTGCGATTTTCAGAAATCGTTGAGAGCCTGAGGCTTTAGTCACAAATTAATCCGGGATGGGGAGTTTCAAGAAGTTAATTGACTTGAGAGATATATTAATTGAATTGAGAGAGAGAGATATATTAATTGACCTTAGAGATATATTAATTGAATTGAGAGAGAGAGATTAATTGACTTGAGAGAGATATATTAATTGAATTGAGAAAGAGATATATATTAATTGACTTGAGATATATATATTAATTGAATTGAGAGAGAGAGAGATTAATTGACTTGAGAGAGATATATTAATTGAATTGAGAGAGAGAGATATATTAATTGACTTGAGATATATATATATAATATGAATTGAGAGAGAGATATATAATTGACTTGAGATATATATATTAATTTAATTGAGAGAGATATATTAATTGAATTGAGAGAGAGAGATATATATTAATTGACTTGAGATATATATATTAATTGAATTGAGAGAGAGAGAGATATATTAATTGAATTGAGAGAAATATTAATTGACTTGAGATATATATATATTAATTGAATTGAGAGATATATATATATATTATTAATTGAAAGAAAGAGAGATATATATTACTTGACTTGAGATATATATATTAATTGAATTGAGAGAGATATATATATATATATTAATTGAATTGAGAGAGAGAGAGAGAGAGATTAATTGACTTGAGATATATATATTAATTGAATTGAGAGAGGGAGAGAGATATATATATTAATTGAATTGAGAGAGAGATATATATTAATTGAATTGAGAGAGGTAGAGATATTAATTGAATTGAGAGAGAGATATATTAATTGAATTGAGAGAGAGAGAGAGAGATTAATTGAATTGAGAGAGATATATTAATTGAATTGAGAGAGAGATATATTAATTGAATTGAGAGAGAGATATATTAATTGAATTGAGAGAGAGAGATATTAATTGAATTGAGAGAGGGATATTAATTGAATTGAGAGAGAGATATATTAATTGAATTGAGAGAGATATATTAATTGAATTGAGAGAGATATATTAATTGAATTGAGAGAGAGATATATTAATTGAATTGAGATAGTTATATTAATTGAATTGAGAGAGAGAGAGATATTAATTGAATTGAGAGAGAGAGAGAGATTAATTGAATTGAGAGAGATATATTAATTGAATTGAGAGAGAGATTCATTGAATTGAGAGAGAGAGAGATTAATTGACTTGAGAGAGAGATTCATTGAATTGAGAGAAATAGAGAGATTAATTGACTTGAGAGAGAGATTAATTGGCTTGAGAGAGAGAGATTAATTGACTTGAGAGAGAGATTCATTGAATTGAGAGAAAGAGAGAGATTAATTGACTTGAGAGAGAGAGAGATTAATTGACTTGAGAGAGAGAGATTAATTGACTTGAGAGAGAGAGAGATTAATTGACTTGAGAGAGAGAGAGAGAGATTAATTGACTTGAGAGAGAGATCTGTCAAAGGCATGCGCCCGTAAATTATATACATTTAGCTAATAGAAATTATATCACTTTAGCTAAAATATAAATTATATCCCTGTAGCTAATATATAAATTATATCACTTTAGCTAAAATATAAATTATATCACTTTAGCTAATATATCAATGATATCACTGTAGCTAATTGTCAGGTATACTCCCTCCCCGGCCTCTAGGTCATCAGGCTGCTGATTATCCAACACACCTGTCACCATCGTCTTGCCCTTCAGCTTCTCATAACACTCACCTGGACTCCATCACGTCCTTGATTATCTCCCCTATATCTGTCCCTCCCCTTGGTTCCTTCCTCAGGTGTTATTGACTCTGTTTTCATGTCGGTGCGTTGTTTGTGTTTCGTGTTTGTTGTTTTATTTATTTATTAAAACACTGCCTGAACTTGCTTCCTGACTCTCAGTGCACTCGTTACAGTAATAGAGATATTATATCACTGTAGCTAATTTAGAAATGATAACACTTCAGCTAATATATCAATTATATCACTTCAGCTAATATATCAATTATATCACTTCAGCTAATATATCAATTATATCACTGGAAATGATATCCATGTAATATGCTAATATTCAGAATATATCAATTATATCACTTTAGAATATGGAAATGATATCCATGTAGCTAATATAGAAATGATATCCCTTTAGCTAATATAGAAATGATATCCCTGTAGCTAATATAGAAATGATATCCCTGTAGCTAATATAGAAATGATATCCCTGTAGCTAATATAGAAATGATTTCCATGTAGCTAATATAGAAATGATATCCCTGTAGCTAATATAGAAATGATATCCCTGTAGCTAATATAGACATGATATCCCTGTAGCTAATATAGAAATGATATCCATGTAGCTAATATAGAAATGATATCCCTGTAGCTAATATAGAAATGATATCCATGTAGCTAATATAGAAATGATATCCCTGTAGCTAATATAGAAATGATATCCATGTAGCTAATATAGAAATGATATCCCTGTAGCTAATATAGAAATGATATCCCTGTAGCTAATATAGAAATGATATCCATGTAGCTAATATAGAAATGATATCCCTGTAGCTAATATAGAAATGATATCCATGTAGCTAATATAGAAATGATATCCCTGTAGCTAATATAGAATTGATATCCCTGTAGCTAATATAGAAATGATATCCATGTAGCTAATATAGAAATGATATCCATGTAGCTAATATAGAAATGATATCCCTGTAGCTAATATAGAAATGATATCCCTGTAGCTAATATAGAAATTATATCCCTGTAGCTAATATAGAAATGATATCCTTGTTGCTAATATAGAAATGATATCCTTGTAGCTAATATAGAAATGATATCCCTGTAGCTAATATAAAAATGATATCCCTGTAGCTAATATAGAAATGATATCCCTGAAATGATATCCTTGAATATAGATAATCCCTGAAAATGCAGAGAGAAGGAAAACATAACCACAGGAATAAGGAATAACATGCTTCCTCATGTCTTAATGAAAACCTGGTTTTCCCCTCGTTCACGACTTCAGCCGAAGTCGGTCCCTCTCCTTGTTCGGGCGGTGTTCGGCGGTCGACGTCACCGACCTTCTAGCCATCTCTGATCCATTTTTCATTTTCCATTGGTTTTATCTTGTCTTCCTTCACACCTGGTTCCAATCCCATCATTTACATGTTGTGTATTTAACCCTCTGTTTCCCCTCATGTCCTTGTCGGAGATTGTTTAGTTTGTATGAGATGTGCTATTTAGTGTTGATGTGTGACAGGGTTTTGTACCCACTTTGTTATTTTGTACATTTTCGTTGTTTTTGGAGTTTGGTCAGCATTTAATAAACAACTCCGTTTATACTAAGTTCGTTCTCCTGACGTCCCTGCCACCAAAACATACCCCTTACACCCTCAGTGGATGTAGCTGAAAGTAATGATGTCATAGCTGTTCTTGTGTGGCGCTTTGGCACGACGTGCTGAGCCAATGGAAAATAGAAATGACAACTCTAAACTCTATGTTTTTTTCTATGCTCAGACAAGAAAATGACCGTCCATTAGTCCTCACTTTGAGGCTCAGTGGCTGACGAAACAGCCCTTTAAAAGCTCCATCCCAAAACGACACCCTGTTCCTTTTACAGTGCACTACAGCTCACCGGGGCCCTATGGGGTAAATTGTGGCATCTGAGACCCATTTAAGAGAGAGGTCCTATTCATACCTGAGACTGATGATGTTCGGATGCAAGGATTATTAATCAATAACAGTCATTAAACACGTAGTATAGAGCAAAAAAGACTCCCAAGTACAAACCTTTCTGTTACATCTGACAGCGAAATGTGTATGTGTATTTATTATAAAACAATATGTGGTCTATTTGGATCTTACCTGTGTCTCAAAGAGAACTCTATTTCCAATATAGTATTCTACTTTTGACCAGGGCACATTTTGTATTTATTTTAACCAGGCAAGTCAGTTAAGAACAAATTCTTATTTTTAATGAAGGCCTAGGAACAGTGGGTTAACTGCCTGTTCGGGAGCAGGACAACAGAGTTGTACCTTGTCAGCTCGGGGATTTGAACTTGCAACCTCCTGGTTACTAGTCCAACGCTCTAACCACTAGGCTACCTTGCCACCCCTGCACTCTAACCACTTGGCTACCCTGCCGCCCCTCCGCTCTAACCACTAGGCTACCCTGCCGCCCCTCCACTCTAACCACTAGTCTACCTGCCGCCCCTCCACTCTAACCACTAGTCTACCTGCCGCACCGCCACTCTAACCACTAGTATACCTGCCGCCCCTCCACTCTAACCACTAGGCTACCTGCCGCCCCACTCCCACTCTAACCACTCTAACCACTAGTATACCTGCCGCCCCTCCACTCTAACCACTAGGCTACCTGCCGCCCTCCACTCTAACCACAAGGCTACCTGCCGCCCACTAGGCTCCTGCACTCTAACCACTAGGCTACCCTGCCGCCCCTCCACTCTAACCACTAGGCTACCCTGCCGCCCCTCCACTCTAACCACTAGGCTACCCTGCCGCCCCACTCCACTCTAACCACTAGGCTACCCTGCCGCCCCTCCACTCTAACCACTAGGCTACCCTGCCGCCCCTCCACTCTAACCACTAGGCTACCCTGCCGCCCCTCCACTCTAACCACTAGGCTACCCTGCCGCCCCTCCACTCTAACCACTAGGCTACCCTGCCGCCCCTCCACTCTAACCACTAGGCTACCCTGCCGCCCCCCACTCTAACCACTCCCACTCTAACCAACCACTAGGCTCCACTCTAACCACTGCCCCTGCCCCCCCTCCACTCTAACCAGTAGGCTACCCTGCCGCCCCTCCACTCTAACCAGTAGGCTACCCTGCCGCCCCTCCACTCTAACCACTAGGCCCCTGCCGCCCCCCACTCTAACCACTAGGCTACCCTGCCGCCCCTCCACTCTAACCACTAGGCTACCCTGCCACCCCGCCACTCTAACCACTAGGCTACCCTCCGCCCCTCCACTCTAACCACTAGTCTACCTGCCGCCCCTCCACTCTAACCACTACCCTGCCGCCCCTCCACTCTAACCACTGCCCCTGCCAATCCACCACTCTAACCACTAGGCTACCCTGCCGCCCCTCCACTCTAACCACTAGGCTACCTGCCGCCCCCTCCACTCTAACCACTAGGCTACCTGCCACCCCTCCACTCTAACCACTAGCCTACCCTGCCGCCCCTCCACTCTAACCACTAGGCTACCCTGCCGCCCCTCCACTCTAACCACTAGTCTACCTGCCGCCCCTCCACTCTAACCACTAGCCTACCCCACTGCCGCCCCAATCCACTCTAACCACTAGGCTACCCTGCCACCCCTCCACTCTAACCACTAGTCTACCTGCCGCCCCTCCACTCTAACCACTAGGCTACCCTGCCACCCCTCCACTCTAACCACTAGTCTACCCCCGCCCCCTCCACTCTAACCACTAGGCTACCCTGCCGCCCCTCCACTCTAACCACTAGTCTACCTGCCTCCCCTCCACTCTAACCACTAGTCTACCTGCCGCCTCTCCACTCTAACCACTAGTCTACCCTGCCGCCCATAGGGAACAATATACAGGGAACAGGTTGCCATTTCAGACATTCCTATTGGTTCATGAGTTACTCATCTATCTGATGAATGGAAAATATGTTCAGCTGAAGGCTTTATTTTCAGGAAGTCAGTCAGTCTTAGCCTGGTCCCAGAGCTGTTTGTTCTGTCTTGCCAAGTCCTACAGTATGGTCATTCACCTAGCCTGGTCTCAGAGGTGTTGGTGCTGCCTTGCCAGGTTTTTGGTCATTCACTGAGCCTGCTCTCAGATCTTTTGTTGCTGTCTTGCCAAGTCCTATGGTCTTATGGATCTATGGTCCTATGGTCCTATGGTCTTATGGATCTATGGTCTTATGGATCTATGGTCCTACGGATCTATGGTCTTACGGATCTATGGTCTTATGGATCTATGGTCCTATGGTCTTATGGATCTATGGTCTTATGGATCTATGGTCTTATGGATCTATGGTCCTATGGTCCTACGGATCTATGGTCTTACGGATCTATGGTCTTACGGATCTATGGTCTTACGGATCTATGGTCTTATGGATCTATGGTCCTATGGTCTTATGGATCTATGGTCTTATGGATCTATGGTCCTACGGATCTATGGTCCTACGGATCTATGGTCTTACGGATCTATGGTCTTACGGATCTATGGTCTTACGGATCTATGGTCTTATGGATCTATGGTCTTATGGTCTTATGGATCTATGGTCTTATGGTCTTATGGATCTATGATCTTATGGATCTATGGTCTTATGGATCTATGATCTTATGGATCTATGGTCTTATGGATCTATGGTCTTATGGATCTTCCCATCTATGGACCACCCATCTATGGTCTAGTGGCCCCTAGATCTTACTTGTAAGTCGCTTTGGACAAAAGCTCTTCTGATCTATGGGATATATTATCTATGGTCTTATGCTCTTATGGTCTATGGTCTTATGGTCTATGGTCTTATGGTCTTATGGATCTATGGTCTTATGGATCTATGATCTTATGGATCTATGGTCTTATGGTCTATGGTCTTATGGTCTTATGGATCTATGGACTTATGGATCTATGGTCTTATGGATCTATGATCTTATGGATCTATGGTCTTATGGATCTATGGTCTTATGGTCTTATGGATCTATGGTCTTATGGATCTATGGTCTTATGGATCTATGGTCTTACTGATCTATGGTCTTATGGTCTTATGGATCTATGATCTTATGGATCTATGGTCTTACTGATCTATGGTCTTATGGTCTTATGGATCTATGGTCTTATGGATCTATGGTCTTATCGTGACACCACAAAACAGCTTATCCATAGATTTATAGTATAATTTGTTTTCTGGGTTTGTCCCCAAGATTTCCCATGAGTTATGTCTTGTCACCAAATCGATAATTTCAATAAGATTTTTTTTTTACGGCTGGCCATCCTTTCCACCTGGTTACCCCTACCCCGGCCTAAATTTTTCACACCCTGCAGCAACTCCCCCCCCCACACACACACCCCCCACCACATAGACTTTTCTATTGTGTTATTGACTGTTCGTTTGTTTATGTGTAACTCTGTGTTGTTTGTGTCACACTGCTTTGCTTTATCTTGGCCAGGTCGCAGTTGTAAATGAGATCTTGTTCTCAACTAGCCTACCTGGTTAAATAAAGGTGAAATAAAAAACAAACAATTATTGGCTCTAGGACTCTAAGGACTCTATTCAATCGTCAAAGTTCAGCACTATAGAGAGCTTGAAATATAAAGGAGAGCTTGAAATATAAAGGTCATTTCCGATTGAGCCGACACATGCGGTGTTTAACATGACTGCAGTCTTCGGTAACATTGCCTTTAATGTCAGTCATGTTACAATGCTGATCTTCAGCGCTACAAATACAATCAAGCCCGTAGTTGAACATTTCATTTACAGTTCACGAGGTTTAGAGTTTGGGACTATTTACCTTTTTGCCTCTAGTGCCATTCTGTTTTCATGGAGATAGACATCCATTCTCTCTGTACGAAAAATAACGAAAGAAAAGAGAGTTAGAAAGAAAATTTGCAAAAAATATTGATAATATATTAATTTTTCAGTTGGAAATCGATTGATTAAATATTAATCTGTCAGTTGTTGTTAGATTTTTCATTTCAATTAGATCAATAGCTGTGATAAATGATTAAACCCAGACTAGAAACTCATCTGTTACTTGTTGTGTCAGTTCTTCTGTTCTTCTGTTGAGTTGTTTGTCATGATCAGATTCGGACCTGTTTATATCTGGGTTGAATGTTCTTGTAATGAAGAACAGTAAACCAACTGTATTAGATAAATAGTTACTCCACCATGTCTCCTTAAAAAGGTTAGTGTCACGCCCTGGTCTATATTTATTATGTTATCTTCATTTATTGGGTCAGGCCAGGGTGTGACATGGGTTTGTTTGTAGTGTGTTTCGTCTTGGGGTTGTGTGGGGTGTACAGATTAGTCTATGGCTGCCTGAGGCGGTTCTCAACCAGAGTCAGGTGATTATCGTTGTCTCTGATTGTGAACCATATTTAGGTAGCCTGGGTTTCACTGTGTGTTTGTGGGTGATTGTTCCTGTCTCTGTGTTTGTTACACCAGTCAGGGCTGTTTCGGTGTTTGTTGTTTTGTATTGTTCGTGTTTTTTCATCATTAAAGATGTATCAAACAAATCACGCTGCATTTTGGTCCGATCCTTATTCCACCTCTTCGTCAGAGAAGGAGGTAGAAGAAACCCGTTACAGTTAGGGAGATATGTTTCCTCGATTCCCTCGGGTATACTTGGATTTCAGTTGTGCACGTGGAATTGTTCAAGGGACCAGAAGCAGAGTTGAGATTCAATTTTGATAAGTCTGTGGAACTCAGATCTGTGGAACTCAGATTTGTGGAACTCATGTCTGTGGAATTCAGGTCTGTGGAATTCAGGTCTGTGGAACTCAGATCTGTGGAACTCAGATTTGTGCTTGGTTTTATTCTAATTTTAGCACACTCAAATCAGAATAATCAGTGATAATAATACAATATCAGTGTTGTTCACGCTAGTCCATTCTGTCACCGTAGAAACCCTTCACTACTTACTGAATGTAGCTATATTTAACTAGGATATAGTTAAACGTGTGTGGTGTGACTGGGAATGTCCCAAAGGGAATGTTTAGCTGCAGACAAGGGGAGGAAAGCGTTTTTGTTCTCCAGGTTCGTCTTACGTCTTTTCTCTGTTGTGTTTTTCTCCCTAGGGCTGTTCTTGATTGTCAAATGCTGTTCAACTTCCTTTTTTCTTCCTTTCTTCCTTTTTTCTTCTCTTCTTTTCTGTCCTTTTTTTGTGAATGTAAGCATATGGTTTTAATAACTAATGATAATTGAATGCCAAAAATGAAGGGAAACATTTCATCGTTCCAATAATACATTGTGCCATCAAAAAATTTATTCAGACCCCTTGACTTTTTCCACATGTTGTTACATTTACAGCCCTATTCTAAAATTGATCAAATAGTTTTTCCGCTCATCAATCTACACACAATACCCCATAATGACGTCACAATACCCCATAATGGCATCACAATACCCCATAAAGACAAAGCAAAAACAGGTTAAGAATTGCTAGGCGTCCCACTAGCGGGATAACTTCCGGTGAAACTGGAGGGCGCGGAAATCAAATAAATAATTATACAAATTATGGATAGTCAACATTTAGGTACATACAAATGTCTTATATCATTTGAAAGCTTACATTCTTGTTAATCTAACTGCACTGTCTGATGTACAGTATGCTTTATAGCGAAAGCATGCCATGTGATTGTTTGAGGACGGTGCCCCACATCAAAATATTAATACACCGGCACAGGTTTCATAAATTCACAAATAGCGATTAAATATTCACTGTCTTTTTTGAAAATCTTCCTCTGCTTTGTCATCCAAAGGGTTCCAAGTATAACATGTAGTGTCGTTTTGGTAGATAAAATCATTCTTTAAAGCCCAAAAAGTCAGTTTAGTTTGCACAATCGATTTGAGTAATCCAATTCAACATGCAGAGAAAGGAATCCAAATATCTACCCTTAAACTATGTTTCAACAAGTCAAAATACGTTTCTATTTACTCCTCAGATTCCCTAAAATGTAATCAAACTATAAAAATTATTACGGAAAGAAGTATGTTCAATAGGAAACTGATTTTAGCAGGTGCGTCTTGTCTTCATGGCTACACAGCTATTGTCAGGTCTCTCCAGAGATGTTCGATGGGCTTCAAGTCCGTACTCTGGCTGGGCCACTCAAGTACATTTGGTGACTTGTCCCGAAGCCACTCCTGTATTGTCATGGCTGTGTGATTAGGGTCGTTTTCCTGTTGGAAGTCTGAGGTCCTGAGCGATCTGGAGCAGGTTTTCATCAAGGATCTCTCTGTACTTTGCGCCGTTCATCTTTGCCTCGATCCTGACTAGTCTCCCAGTCCCTGCCGCTGATAACATCCCCACAGCATGATGCTGCCACCATGCGCCATCGTAGAGATGGTGCCAGGCTTCCTCCATACGTGACGCTTGGCATTCAGGCCAAAGAGTTCAGGCCAAAGAGTTTCATCAGACCAGAGCATCTTGTTTCTCAAGTTCTGAGAGTTTTGGGTACCTTTTGACAAACTCCAAGCAGCCTGTCATGTGCCTTTTACTGAGGAGTGGCTTCCGTCTGCCACTCAATCATAAAGGCCTGATTGGTGGAACGCTGCAGAGATGGTTGTCCTTCTGGAAGATTCTCCCATCTCCGAGAGTGGCCATCGGGTTCTTGGTCACCTCACTGACCAAGACCCTACTCCCCCGATAGCTCAGTTTGCTCTAGGAAGAGTCTTGGTGGATCCAAACTGAATTTAGAACAGGTGGCCTCCAATCAAGTTGTAGAAACTGCTCAAATTCCATCAAAGTTCAAAGATCAATGGAAACTAAGAAGCATCTGCGCTCAAAAAAAGCAAAGGGCCTGAATAAGGTATTTCTGTTCAACTTTTTAAAATAAATTTGCAAACATTTCTAAAAATCTGTTTTTCGCTATGTCATTATGGGTATTGTGTGTCATTATGTGTGTAGACTGCTGAGGAAAACAATGACTTTAACCTTACTGGCGCAGGCGTTCCGCTAGCGACCCACCTTGACAACATCTGGGAAATTTCAGAGCGCCAAATTCAAACTATAGTAATAGTAATAATAAACATTCATAAAAATACAAGTGTTATACATCGGCTTAAAGATGAACTTAATCTTAAACTTAAACTTAAACTTCTTGTTAATCCAGCTGCTTTGTCACATTTCGAAAAGGCTTTACGGCGAAAGCACACCATGCGATTATCTGTGGACAGCGCCCCGCTTACAAAAGCATACAAATGTTTTCCAGCCAAGTAAAGCAGTCACGATAGTCAGAAAGAGCGATAAAATGAATCATTTACCTTTGAAGATCTTCATCTGGTTGCAGTCAAAAGAGTCCCAGCTACACAATAAATGTTTGTTTTGTTCAACAAAATCCCTCTTTATATGCCATAAACTCAGTTTTGTTGACGTGTTTTGTTCAGTAATACACTGGCTCAATGGAGGTCAAAACATGCAGACAAATGCATCCTAATAGTACCGGTAAAGTTTGTTGAAACATGTCAAACGAGGTTTATAATTAATCCTCAGCTGATCAATTGTCTAAATAATCGATAATATTTCAACCGGACAATACCGTATTCAATAGTAAGGAAAAACAACGAAAGGCGCACACTCGGTCACATGCGCAAACCAGCACTGCAGAAATGTCTCATTCTTCTTCATTTTTTCAGAACACAAGTCTGAAACAATGTCTAAAGACTGCTGACATCAAGTGGAAGCCATAGGAACTGCAATCTGGTTCCTAAACCCTTCCTGGTTAGGACCCAGACTGCAGTTCCTGGATGGATTTTCCTCAGGTTTTGCCTGCCTAACATTTCAGTTATATTATACTCACAGACAGTTTTGAACAGTTTTGGAAACGTTAGAGTGGTTTCTATCCAAATCTACCAATTATATGCATATCCTAGCTTCAGGGCCTCAGTAACAGGCAGTTTACATTGGGCAAAGCTTCTCATCCAGACGTATCACATGTGGAAAAAGTCAAGGGGTCTGAATACTTTCCGAAGGCCCTGAATAGGGCCTGACTGTCATGTAGTTGCTAATTTTTTCCACCATTTCTGTTGTATGATAAATGTGACTTTAGTTTGCTAGTCAATTTAGTTGTGCATCTGTACAACATCTGTTAATTAAAAACATGTTGAATGAAAGGAATATTCCGTTCATAAAGTTTATTGGTATCGTGCACCATTTTTGGCAGGGGTTTAGTAGGGTTTTGGTAAATAGTTAGGAGGATCTTGAGTAAGTAAAGTAAGGTTTTGGTAGTTTTTTTTGTAGGGTTTTGCTGTGTTTTTGGTAGGTGTTTACTAGGGTTCTAGTTGTTTTTACGAGTGTTTTGGTAGGTGTTCAGTAGGGTTTATAGTAGATGTTTTTTGGGGTTGATAGTGGGTGTTTAGTAGGGATTATAGTAGGTGTTTAGTAGGGATTATAGTAGGTGTTTAGTAAATATTTTAGTAGGGTTTATAGTAGGTGTTTAGTAAATATTTTAGTAGGGTTTATAGTAGGTGTTTAGTAGGGTTTATAGTAGGTGTTTAGTAGGGTTTATAGTAGGTGTTTAGTAGGGTTTATAGTAGGTGTTTAGTAGGGTTTATAGTAGGTGTTTAGTAGGGTTTATAGTAGGTGTTTAGTAAATATTTTAGTAGGGTTTATAGTAGGTGTTTAGTAGGGATTATAGTAGGTGTTTAGTAAATATTTTAGTAGGGTTTATAGTAGGTGTTTAGTAAATATTTTAGTAGGGTTTATAGTAGGTGTTTAGTAGGGTTTATAGTAGGTGTTTAGTAGGGTTTATAGTAGGTGTTTAGTAGGGTTTATAGTAGGTGTTTAGTAGGGTTTATAGTAGGTGTTGGTGGAAGTTTCTCGTTGCGATTCAGAGTTAACTGCTTTCTCCTCCTTTAGCTTGTCTGTTCGGTTTTGATAGATTCCAGGCTTTGCAGTATTGCCTCCACCCGGGGCCTGGTTCTAATAGTCTAGAGACAGCAGAGATTGAGAGTAAGAGAGAGTGAAAGTGAGACAGTGAGATAGAGAGAGAGAGAGGGGGAGATGGAGAGGGAGTAAGAGAGAGAGAGAACGTGAGAGTTGATTGATCTCTAATATAAACGTGTGTAGTCAATTTTCTCTAAGGCTCAAGACCATTCGGTGTCTTATATGACCTAACGTCTGTCCTAATCCCTTTGAGTAGCTTACAACTTGCGACTCCATTCTTGTACAGTTTCTAGCTAACAGCTGACGCATGTAACCTACTTTCTTATTTTTTTTACACAGTCCTGGTGTGACCTTCTTTTGTCCTGTCCACACATATAATAACATCCTGTTATTAAGGCCCTGGGTACTATAAATATGTCTAAAGAAACACAGCAGGCAGTGGGAGTGGAGAGAGAGGTTTATTTAACTTTACTTAACTGTGTTATCTATCGTTCTGAAAGAGACAGGTTTCAGTTACTCAACTGTGTTACCTATTGTTCTGAAGAGGTTTCAGCTCCTCAACTGTGTTACCTATTGTTCTGAAGAGGTTTCAGCTCCTCAACTGTGTTACCTATTGTTCTGGAGAGGTTTCAGCTCCTCCTATTGTTCTGGACTCCTCAACTGTGTTACCTATTGTTCTGAAGAGGTTTCAGCTCCTCAACTGTGTTACCTATTGTTCTGAAGGAGGTTTCCTAGCTTCAGCCTATTGTTCTGAAGAGGTTTCAGCTCCTCAACTGTGTTACCTATTGTTCTGAAGAGGTTTCAGCTCCTCAACTGTGTTACCTATTGTTCTCAGCTCCTCAACTGTGTTACCTAGTCTGAAGGAGGTTTCTCAACTGTTACCTATTGTTACCTATTGTTACTATTGAAGAGGTTTCAGCTCCTCAACTGTGTTACCTATTGTTCTGAAGAGGTTTCAGCTCCTCAACTGTGTTACCTATTGTTCTGGAGAGGTTTCAGCTCCTCAGCTCCTCAACTGTGTTACCTATTGTTCTGAAGAGGTTTCCTCAGCTGTGTTACCTATTGTTCTGGAGAGGTTTCAGCTCCTATTGTTCTGTTTCAGCTTACTGTGTTACTATTGTTCTGAAGAGGTTTCAGCTCCTCAACTGTGTTACCTATTGCTGAAGAGGTTTCAGCTCCTGTGTTACCTATTGTTCTGAAGAGGTTTCAACTGTGTTACCTATTGTTCTGAAGGAGGTTTCAGCTCCTCAACTGTGTTACCTATTGTTCTGGAGCTCCTGTGTTACCTATTGTTCTGGAGAGGTTTCAGCTCCTCAACTGTGTTACCTATTGTTTCAGCTCCTCAACTGTGTTACCTATTGTTCTGAAGGAGGTTTCAGCTCCTCAACTGTGTTACCTATTGTTCTGTAGAGGTTTCAGCTCCTCAACTGTGTTAAGTTGTTTCAATCATCATAATCCTTCCTCATCTGGGGCTCCAGATGCTACAGCTGCATAAACATACATACACACACACACGCACACGCACACACACACACACACGCACACACACACACACACACACACACACACACACACACACACACACACACACACACACACACACACACACACACACACACACACACATTCAAGTAATTAGCATTAGCATGATAAATCTCTCTCGCTCTCTCTCTCCCTCTCCATCCGTGATAGCTATGATAGATCTCCTCCATGGCCTATTTCATCTGAGAGACCGGGCCTGTTTGTCTCTCTCTCTCTCTCTCTCTCTCTCTCTCTCTCTCTCTCTCTCCACTCAGCAAACACTGATAAATCACAGCAAAGTACCCACTATTAGTAAGTGACAAATAGCTCATTGTGATGAAATTACCCCCCCCCCCACCACCACCACACACCCTGAAACATTATCGTTCAGCAGAGTACACTTGTCAAGCGAGGCTCGATCGCCACCCAATTGCTCGTCAGAATCTTTAAAGGGAAATTACCAAATTACAAAATGACATATTTGTTTCCAGTCTACGGACATGCTTTTGTACTTTTGTAAACTGGGTGAACTATCCCTTTATAATGCCAGGCCTGACACTACCAGAGGGCCAGAGGACACAACATGCTAATGTGTTGATTTGTGTTCATGTATGCTTCCCAAGTGGCACCCTATTGCCTATGTAGTATATTACTTTGACCAAGGGCCCATAGAGTTAAACCAAACTTGTAAAAAAGCAGATATGTCCTAGATTGGGACACTAACTGTAGTTCTCCTGGCAACCAGCCACAGACAAAATTATTATTATAATAGCATAACTGTGAGTAGTTATAATCTTGCAATGTAGGAAATGCAACACTTACATGTCTACACTGTTTATAAACACTTATTTGTCACTTCCATATGCAACCATTAATAATGCACTCATTTTCGCTTCAATTTTTGCCTTTTTTCAAAAACAACACCCTTGTCGTGTTTATGTGATGTGTTTGATGCTTGTGCTGTTGTTCTAGAGTGTAGTTAAATATTAAAGCATTAGACCTTTCACTAAAGGCATCAGTCATACAAAAGTTATACTTAAATCCAAACTGGTTCTCTAGTAAATTGGTAGGAATGTCTCATCCTATGTTCAAGAATGGCCTTTTCCCCTTTATTGAGATTACACCTGCTCACTTTCGGTTGTTAGAAAAGGAAATCATCTCCAAATATCGTAATTGTTTTAAACAAAAAGTTGGTTGTTTAATCCACCTCAAAAGACAGAACAAATAATACAACTGAAATATAAGAATTGATTTAAAAAAAACAACGTATTTTTCAAATAAAAAACATTAAAAAGTGTAATCTTTGTAAATTATATCAAAAATAGCACTGATGGAGTTATGTCACACATTCAGCTAAAACAGACATATGTAAATGTCTGCTCTACCCAACATTACAAACAACTAATTGCAGCATTACCACAAAAATTGAAGAGGCAAGTGGAAGGGGGAAAAAACAGCTCTGTAGATTTTTCTGTGTGCATTAGATCATTCATTTTGGTCACTATGTATCTTGTTTTTGGTCACAGGTCAAGGAATGGCTGAAGAATTGCAACATTTACATAGACCTAACGCTGCAGATAGCACAACTGGGTGATTTGCAAAGTTATAGTCAATCGATCAATAATATAATAATTATTTTTGCAAAAATGTTCATCTTTAATATACAATCTGTAGAAGCTATTAGAATAGAAAGGTTCAGTACTTTTGTGAAGCATCACAGCACAGTT
Organism: Oncorhynchus masou masou; assembly: GCF_036934945.1. Lineage (NCBI taxonomy): Eukaryota > Metazoa > Chordata > Actinopteri > Salmoniformes > Salmonidae > Oncorhynchus > Oncorhynchus masou. The sequence goes on from NC_088242.1 coordinate 4,701,670, forward strand.
GAAAAATATATGGCAAATAGAAATCCAAAATGGATGATGTTAAGAGATAGATGGGAGGGGTTAAGGGGAGCTGAAGGGTGGGACTGGATGGTGGTCAGAGATAGATGGGAGGGGTTAAGGGGAGCTGAAGGGTGGGACTGGATGGTGGTCAGAGATAGATGGGAGGGGTTAAGGATAGCTGAAGGGTGGGACTGGATGGTGGTCAGAGATAGATGGGAGGGGTTGAGTGGAGCTGAAGGGTGGGACTGGATGGTGGTCAGAGATAGATGGGAGGGGTTGAGTGGAGCTGAAGGATGGGACTGGATGGTGTTAAGAGATCAATGGGAGGGGTTGAGTGGAGCTGAAGAGTGGGACTGGATGGTGTTCAGAGATCAATGGGAGGGGTTAAGGATAGCTGAAGGGTGGGACTGGATGGTGGTCAGAGATAGATGGGAGGGGTTGAGTGGAGCTGAAGGGTGGGACTGGATGGTGTTCAGAGATCAATGGGAGGGGTTGAGTGGAGCTGAAGGATGGGACTGGATGGTGTTAAGAGATCAATGGGAGGGGTTGAGTGGAGCTGAAGAGTGGGACTGGATGGTGTTCAGAGATCAATGGGAGGGGTTGAGTGGAGCTGAAGAATGGGACTAATAACAAGAAGATAAGAAATGTAAAACATACTGGGTCTGTAAAATGTAAATGGGTTCAGAAATTTTGTGAAATAACACAGTTACAAATAGAAATCAAACTGGATGGACATCAGAATTAGAGGAAGGACTAAAAACAAATTATTTATAACGACGGTAAAGTAGACTGTGTAAAATGGCAACTGGAATACTAAGTGTTATTTATAATGCAACTTTTTTTATATACCTTTAATATTTCCCTCAATTGGAGTAAACAAATAAACAATATATAAAAACACGTTTGTATATGTATGAATGCTTATGTATACATTTACATATACTGTATGTATGTATGTATGTATGTATGTATGTATGTATGTATGTATGTATGTATGTATGTATGTATGTATGTATGTATGTATGTATGTATGTAAGTATGTGTGTGTGTGTGTGTGGGTGGGTGGGTGGGTGGGTGGGTGTGTATGTATGTACAGTTGAAATCGGAAGTTTCCTTACACTTAGGTTGGAGTCATTACAACTCGTACAACTCTACAAATTTGTTGTTGACAAACTATAGTTTTGGCAAATCGGTTAGGATATCTACTTTGTGCATGACACAAGGAATTTTTCCAACATTTGTTTACAGACAGATTATTTCACTTATAATTCACTGTATCACAATTCCAGTGGGTCAGAAGTTTACATGCACTAAGTTGACTGTTCCTTTAAGCTACTTGGCAAATTCCAGAAAATGATGTCATGGCTTTAAAAGCTTCTGGTATGCTAATTGGAGGTGTGCGTGCAGATGCATTTCACGGCCTACCTTCAAACTCAGTGCCTCTTTGCTTGACATCATGGTAAAATCAAAAGAAACCAGCCAAGAACTCAGAGAAAAAACTGTAGACCTCCACCAGTCTGGTTCATCCTTGGGAGCAATTTCCAAACACCTGAAGGTACCACGTTCATTTGTACAAACGATAGTACGCAAGTATAAATGCCATAGGACCACGCAGCCGTCATACCACTCAGGAAGGAGATGCGTTCTGTCTCTTAGAGATTAATGTACTTTGGTGCGAAAAGTGCAAATCAATCCTTGTGAAGATGCTGGAGGAAACATGTACAAAACTATCTATATGCACAGTAAAACACGTCCTATATCAACATAATCTGAATGGCCGCTCAGCAAGGAAGAAGCCACTGCTCCAAAAATGCCATAAGAAAGCCGCTATCATCCAGAAGGCGAGGTCAGTACAGGTGCATCAAAGCTGGGACCGAGAGACTGAAAAACAGCTTCTATCTCAAGGCCATCAGACTGTTAAACAGCAACCAGTTAACATTGAGTGGCTGCTGCCAACACACTGACTCTACTCCAGCCAATTTATTAATGGGAATTGATGGGAAATTATGTAAAATATATCACTAGCCACTTTAAACAATGCTACCTAATATAATGTTTACATACCCTACATTATTCATCTCATATGTATACATATATACTGTACTCTATATCATCCACTGCATCTTTATGTAATACATGTATCACTAGCCACTTTAACTATGCCACTTTGTTTACATACTCATCTCATATGTATATACTGTACTCGATACCATCTACTGTATCTTGCCTATGCCGCTCTGTACCATCACTCATTCATATATCTTTATGTACATATTCTTTATCCCCTTACACTTGTGTCTATAAGGTAATAGTTTTGGAATTGTTAGCTAGATTACTTGTTGGTTATTACTGCATTGTCGGAACTAGAAGCACAAGCATTTCGCTACACTCGCATTAACATCTGCAAACCATGTGTATGTGACAAACAAATTTTATTTTATTTGATTTGATCAAGTTGTGGGGGTGCTTGCTGCAGGCGGGACTGGGGCACTTCACAAAATAGATGGCATCATGATGAGGAAAACTACGTGGATATATTGAAGCAACATCTCAAGACATTTTTTCACCTTTATTTAATCAGGTAGGCCAGATGAGAGTAAGTTCTCATTTACAACTACGACCAAAATAACAGCACAGAGTTACAGATGGGATAAATAAATATGCAGCTAATAACACAATAGAAGCATCTGTATACAGTGTGTGCAAATTAAGTAAGGAGAAAAGGCAATAAATAGGCCAATAGTGGCGAAGTAATTACAATTTAGCAATTTACTCTGGCGACATCTGTCAGGAAGTTAAAGCTTCGTAGCAAATGAGTCTTCCAAATGGACAATGACCACAAACATATTTCCAAAGTTGTGGCTAAATGACTTAAGGACAAGAAAGTCAAGGTATCGGAGTGGTCATCACAAAGCCCGGACCTCAATCCTATAGAAAATGTGTGGGCAGAACTGAAAAAGCTTGTGCTAGCAAGGAAGCCTACAAACCTGACTCCGTTATACCATCTCTGTCAGGAGGAATGGGTCAAAATTCACCCAACTTATTTTGGGAAGCTTGTGGAAGGCTACCCGAAACTTTAGTCCCAAGTTAAACAATTTAAAGGCAATGCTACCAAATGCTAATTGATTGTATGTAAACTTCTGACCCACTGGGAATGTGATGAAAGAAATAAAAGCTGAAATAAATCTTTCTCTCTAATATTATTCTCATATTTCACATTCTTGAAGTGAAGTGGTGATCCTAACTGACCCAAGACAGGAAATCTTTACTAGGGTTAATTAAATGTCAGGAATGATGAAAAACTGAGTTTAAATGTATTTCGCTAAGGTGTATGTAAACTACTGACTTCAACTGTACAGTCATTGAACACTAATGACTTTAATAACGTTTTCATAGTTTGCTGGATCCCCCACCTTTCTCAGATACACAGTTCAATAAACTACTTTGCTTTTCTAACAAGAATTAGACAGCTGAATTATTTCCTCAAAATGTCTGAATGACTGCCAGACGAAGTATCAGTCAATCTATCCTTTGCCCAATCTAAATACATTTCCTGTAATTATTTCAGACAAAATGAATGTGTGAACCCATGCGTCTAGCCTTTACTCTTAAAGGATAGTGTTAAACTGATCCTAGTCAGAGATTAATAACACAAGTCCCCAGTCACACAACCTTAAATCAGACATGAAATATCTGTATGCGACCAATATTATTGGTTTGATTTAGCTCAGTACAAATATATTTCAGCCTGATACTGGCATAAACCAAGCCCAATTAAAAATCCCCCAATATTAACATTTCAGATTTTGGATTGTCAGACAATTTCCTTACAAGGCGGAGCTGAGGGCTGGCGATATGTTCTTCCACTAGTATAGTATCAGTTGGGCCCACATTTAGGATTCGACATTCAAATTGCTTTTGGACGGAAAGGGACGCAGAAACATTTAAGTTGTTATGTACAACTATGGAGACACCCCCACCTCTGCCAACTCTGTCAGATCTATATACCTTATAACCAGTCAGAGAGAGATGAGAATTCAGCATAGACTTATTTAACCAACATCCAGCAATAATCAGAATGCCTGCTTTGGTTTGAGAATGCAGAGTTACAATCAAATCCATTTTCACTGCAGGATTTCAGATCAGACGAAGTCTCTAAAATATTCATGATGTGTTCAGTTGGTTAAACCTCTGTTTAAAGATACCGCAGAATTGGTATAGATACATTATAAGATTTCCTTTAAAAAAATAGATAAACGTTTCACAAATGCATAAGTCAGTCAATTCTACCTCTATCACTACGGTGAACATATCACAGCTCTCACATTTGATAGCTTTTACCATCCAGATCCAACTGCAAAACAGAGGAGTATGGCTTATATTCAAGTCAGAAAAAGTGGACTCGGCACCAACCACAACGTGAGACAACCAAAACGTGAGACAAGCTTTGCCGGTGACAGCCAGGTAACCTAGCTAGTCGGCTGGCCTGCAAATATCCAGGAGGCGGTAAAATCCAGTCAAACACGATGATAAATAATAATAATAATAATAAAACACTTAAAACAAAGATTTTTTTAATGGATAAAATGAACGAGTGTCTTGGAAAATATTTTTTAAAGTTGAAAACACTGAAGAGCTGTATCGCCACTCCAAACACTCTGCTTCCTACATCCTGGTCACGTGAGAGAACCCCCAGTCCAACCAAACATTCTGCTTCCTACATCCTGGTAACGTGAGACAACCCCCAGTCCAAACAAACATTCTGCTTCCTACATCCTGGTCACGTGAGACAACCCCAGTCCAACCAAACATTCTGCTTCCTACATCCTGGTCACGTGAGACAACCCCCAGTCCAACCAAACATTCTGCTTCCTACATCCTGGTCACGTGAGACAACCCCAGTCCAACCAAACATTCTGCTTCCTACATCCTGGTCACGTGAGACAACCCCCAGTCCAACCAAACATTCTGCTTCCTACATCCTGGTCACGTGAGACAACACCCAGTCCAACCAAACATTCTGCTTCCTACATCCTGGTCACGTGAGAGAACCCCCAGTCCAACCAAACATTCTGCTTCCTACTTCCGGGTCACGTGAGACAACCCCCAGTCCAAACAAACATTCTGCTTCCTACATCTTGGTCACGTGAGACAACCCCAGTCCAACCAAACATTCTGCTTCCTACATCCTGGTCACGTGAGACAACCCCCAGTCCAACCAAACATTCTGCTTCCTACATCCTGGTAACGTGAGACAACCCCAGTCCAACCAAACATTCTGCTTCCTACATCTTGGTCACGTGAGACAACCCCCAGTCCAACCAAACATTCTGCTTCCTACATCCTGGTCATGTGAGACAACCCCCAGTCCAACCAAACATTCTGCTTCCTACATCCTGGTCACGTGAGACAACCCCCAGTCCAACCAAACATTCTGCTTCCTACATCCTGGTCACGTGAGACAACACCCAGTCCAACCAAACATTCTGCTTCCTACATCCTGGTCACGTGAGACAACCCCAGTCCAACCAAACATTCTGCTTCCTACATCCTGGTCACGTGAGACAACCCCCAGTCCAACCAAACATTCTGCTTCCTACATCTTGGTCACGTGAGACAACCCCCAGTCCAACCAAACATTCTGCTTCCTACTTCCTGGTCACGTGAGACAACCCCCAGTCCAACCAAACATTCTGCTTCCTACATCCTGGTCACATGAGACAACCCCCAGTCCAACCAAACATTCTGCTTCCTACATCCTGGTCACGTGAGAGAACCCCCAGTCCAACCAAACATTCTGCTTCCTACTTCCGGGTCACGTGAGACAACCCCCAGTCCAAACAAACATTCTGCTTCCTACATCTTGGTCACGTGAGACAACCCCCAGTCCAACCAAACATTCTGCTTCCTACATCCTGGTCACGTGAGACAACCCCAGTCCAACCAAACATTCTACTTCCTACATCTTGGTCACATGAGACAACCCCCAGTCCAACCAAACATTCTGCTTCCTACATCCTGGTCATGTGAGACAACCCCAGTCCAACCAAACATTCTGCTTCCTACATCCTGGTCACGTGAGCCAACCCCCAGTCCAACCAAACATTCTGCTTCCTACATCCTGGTCACTTGAGACAACCCCCAGTCCAACCAAACATTCTGCTTCCTACATCCTGGTCACGTGAGACAACCCCCAGTCCAACCAAACATTCTGCTTCCTACATCCTGGTCACGTGAGACAACCCCAGTCCAACCAAACATTCTGCTTCCTACATCTTGGTCACGTGAGACAACCCCCAGTCCAACCAAACATTCTGCTTCCTACATCCTGGTCACATGAGACAACCCCAGTCCAACCAAACATTCTGCTTCCTACATCCTGGTCACGTGAGAGAACCCCCAGTCCAACCAAACATTCTGCTTCCTACTTCCGGGTCACGTGAGACAACCCCCAGTCCAACCAAACATTCTGCTTCCTACATCTTGGTCACGTGAGACAACCCCCAGTCCAACCAAACATTCTGCTTCCTACATCCTGGTCACGTGAGACAACCCCCAGTCCAACCAAACATTCTGCTTCCTACATCCTGGTCATGAGACAACCCCCAGTCCAACCAAACATTCTGCTTCCTACATCCTGGTCACGTGAGACAACCCCCAGTCCAACCAAACATTCTGCTTCCTACATCCTGGTCACATGAGACAACCCCCAGTCCAACCAAACATTCTGCTTCCTACATCCTGGTTACGTGAGACAACCCCCAGTCCAACCAAACATTCTGCTTCCTACATCCTGGTCACGTGAGACAACCCCCAGTCCAACCAAACATTCTGCTTCCTACATCCTGGTCACATGAGACAACCCCCAGTCCAACCAAACATTCTGCTTCCTACATCCTGGTCACGTGAGACAACCCCCAGTCCAACCAAACATTCTGCTTCCTACATCCTGGTCACATGAGACAACCCCCAGTCCAACCAAACATTCTGCTTCCTACATCCTGGTTACGTGAGACAACCCCCAGTCCAACCAAACATTCTGCTTCCTACATCCTGGTCACGTGAGACAACCCCCAGTCCAACCAAACATTCTAGTTCCTACATCTTGGTCACATGAGACAACCCCCAGTCCAACCAAACATTCTGCTTCCTACATCCTGGTCATGTGAGACAACCCCCAGTCCAACCAAACATTCTGCTTCCTACATCCTGGTCACGTGAGCCAACCCCCAGTCCAACCAAACATTCTGCTTCCTACATCCTGGTCACTTGAGACAACCCCCAGTCCAACCAAACATTCTGCTTCCTACATCCTGGTCACGTGAGACAACCCCCAGTCCAACCAAACATTCTGCTTCCTACATCCTGGTCACGTGAGACAACCCCCAGTCCAACCAAACATTCTGCTTCCTACATCTTGGTCACGTGAGACAACCCCCAGTCCAACCAAACATTCTGCTTCCTACATCCTGGTCACATGAGACAACCCCAGTCCAACCAAACATTCTGCTTCCTACATCCTGGTCACGTGAGAGAACCCCCAGTCCAACCAAACATTCTGCTTCCTACTTCCGGGTCACGTGAGACAACCCCCAGTCCAACCAAACATTCTGCTTCCTACATCTTGGTCACGTGAGACAACCCCCAGTCCAACCAAACATTCTGCTTCCTACATCCTGGTCACGTGAGACAACCCCCAGTCCAACCAAACATTCTGCTTCCTACATCCTGGTCATGTGAGACAACCCCCAGTCCAACCAAACATTCTGCTTCCTACATCCTGGTCACGTGAGACAACCCCCAGTCCAACCAAACATTCTGCTTCCTACATCCTGGTCACATGAGACAACCCCCAGTCCAACCAAACATTCTGCTTCCTACATCCAGGTTACGTGAGACAACCCCAGTCCAACCAAACATTCTGCTTCCTACATCCTGGTCACGTGAGACAACCCCCAGTCCAACCAAACATTCTGCTTCCTACATCCTGGTCACATGAGACAACCCCAGTCCAACCAAACATTCTGCTTCCTACATCCTGGTCACGTGAGACAACCCCAGTCCAACCAAACATTCTGCTTCCTACATCCTGGTCACATGAGACAACCCCAGTCCAACCAAACATTCTGCTTCCTACATCCTGGTTACGTGAGACAACCCCAGTCCAACCAAACATTCTGCTTCCTACATCCTGGTCACGTGAGACAACCCCCAGTCCAACCAAACATTCTGCTTCCTACATCCTGGTTACATGAGACAACCCCCAGTCCAACCAAACATTCTGCTTCCTACATCCTGGTTACATGAGACAACCCCCAGTCCAACCAAACATTCTGCTTCCTACATCCTGGTTATGTGAGACAACCCCCAGTCCAACTAAACATTCTGCTTCCTACATCCTGGTCACGTGAGACAACCCCCAGTCCAACCAAACATTCTGCTTCCTACATCCTGGTCACGTGAGACAACCCCCAGTCCAACCAAACATTCTGCTTCCTACATCCTGGTCACGTGAGACAACCCCCAGTCCAACCAAACATTCTGCTTCCTACATCCTGGTTACGTGAGACAACCCCAGTCCAACCAAACATTCTGCTTCCTATATCCTGGTCACGTGAGACAACCCCCAGTCCAACCAAACATTCTGCTTCCTACATCCTGGTCACATGAGACAACCCCCAGTCCAACCAAACATTCTGTTTCCTACATCCTGGTCACGTGAGACAACCCCCAGTCCAACCAAACATTCTGCTTCCTACATCCTGGTCACGTGAGACAACCCCAGTCCAACCAAACATTCTGCTTCCTACATCCTGGTCACGTGAGCCAACCCCCAGTCCAACCAAACATTCTGCTTCCTACATCCTGGTCACTTGAGACAACCCCCAGTCCAACCAAACATTCTGCTTCCTACATCCTGGTCACGTGAGACAACCCCCAGTCCAACCAAACATTCTGCTTCCTACATCCTGGTCACGTGAGACAACCCCCAGTCCAACCAAACATTCTGCTTCCTACATCCTGGTCACGTGAGACAACCCCCAGTCCAACCAAACATTCTGCTTCCTACATCCTGGTCACGTGAGACAACCCCAGTCCAACCAAACATTCTGCTTCCTACATCCTGGTCACGTGAGACAACCCCCAGTCCAACCAAACATTCTGCTTCCTACATCCTGGTCACGTGAGACAACCCCCAGTCCAACCAAACATTCTGCTTCCTACATCCTGGTCACGTGAGACAACCCCAGTCCAACCAAACATTCTGCTTCCTACATCTTGGTCACGTGAGACAACCCCCAGTCCAACCAAACATTCTGCTTCCTGACATCCTGGTCACATGAGACAACCCCCAGTCCAACCAAACATTCTGCTTCCTACATCCTGGTCACGTGAGAGAACCCCCAGTCCAACCAAACATTCTGCTTCCTACTTCCGGGTCACGTGAGACAACCCCCAGTCCAACCAAACATTCTGCTTCCTACATCTTGGTCACGTGAGACAACCCCCAGTCCAACCAAACATTCTGCTTCCTACATCCTGGTCACGTGAGACAACCCCCAGTCCAACCAAACATTCTGCTTCCTACATCCTGGTCATGTGAGACAACCCCAGTCCAACCAAACATTCTGCTTCCTACATCCTGGTCACGTGAGACAACCCCAGTCCAACCAAACATTCTGCTTCCTACATCCTGGTCACATGAGACAACCCCCAGTCCAACCAAACATTCTGCTTCCTACATCCTGGTTACGTGAGACAACCCCCAGTCCAACCAAACATTCTGCTTCCTACATCCTGGTCACGTGAGACACCCCCAGTCCAACCAAACATTCTGCCTACATCCTGGTCACATGAGACAACCCCATTCTGCTTCCTACATCCTGGTCACGTGAGACAACCCCAGTCCAACCAAACATTCTGCTTCCTACATCCTGGTCACATGAGACAACCCCCAGTCCAACCAAACATTCTGCTTCCTACATCCTGGTTACGTGAGACAACCCCCAGTCCAACCAAACATTCTGCTTCCTACATCCTGGTCACGTGAGACAACCCCCAGTCCAACCAAACATTCTGCTTCCTACATCCTGGTTACATGAGACAACCCCAGTCCAACCAAACATTCTGCTTCCTACATCCTGGTTACATGAGACAACCCCCAGTCCAACCAAACATTCTGCTTCCTACATCCTGGTTATGTGAGACAACCCCCAGTCCAACTAAACATTCTGCTTCCTACATCCTGGTCACGTGAGACAACCCCAGTCCAACCAAACATTCTGCTTCCTACATCCTGGTCACGTGAGACAACCCCCAGTCCAACCAAACATTCTGCTTCCTACATCCTGGTCACGTGAGACAACCCCAGTCCAACCAAACATTCTGCTTCCTACATCCTGGTTACGTGAGACAACCCCAGTCCAACCAAACATTCTGCTTCCTATATCCTGGTCACGTGAGACAACCCCCAGTCCAACCAAACATTCTGCTTCCTACATCCTGGTCACATGAGACAACCCCAGTCCAACCAAACATTCTGTTTCCTACATCCTGGTCACGTGAGACAACCCCCAGTCCAACCAAACATTCTGCTTCCTACATCCTGGTCACGTGAGACAACCCCCAGTCCAACCAAACATTCTGCTTCCTACATCCTGGTCACGTGAGAGAACCCCCAGTCCATACCAAACATTCTGCTTCCTACATTCAACCACACCAATGCAGGATAATCACAGTCTCTCGTCCCTAGCTTCTCCTGCAGATATTTATTCATGTTATTTCATTTAGTTATTTGACAGGAACAATGTACATCAATTATTTGGCAATCTGGCTAGTTTTCCTCTGTAGTCCCTGGGCTGTTAGACCGTGTGGTTTTCCGTTAAGGGTGGTGTGAACTATATGACAGCACAAGAGGCCAAGACGGAGGTCATTAATCAGAAAAGTACAACAAGTTACAAACCTAAACCACCTCTATAATATCCTAATCTAGGCCTAAACCTGATGTGAAAGAGCCTCCATCTATTCTACTATAATTTCATGTCGTTCTGAAAGCTATGAAAGACACTCATGAACTGAAAAACATGCCACTCCATTATGGTAATTTTACTTTCAATTTTATGGAATTTAATTTCTGCGCTTCTCCAGATGTTGCACCTGTAGCACACAGCACATATAGGCTCCTGTTTACGACCCATTGGGACTTTATAGAGAGACATTATGCACTTTTATCGGAAGGTTAATGGATGTTAAAGACCAGAGTGTAGGTCTAAAAGCACAACATTATACCTCAGGAACCTTGGGATGGGACACTGATAACATATACAGGACCAGTAGCTGACTGAGTCTAGTAGCTGGCAAGTCTAGTAGCTGACGAGTCTAGTAGCTGACGAGTCTCGTAGCTGACAAGTCTAGTAGCTGACAAGTCTAGTAGCTGACGAGTCTCATAGCTGACAAGTCTAGTAGCTGGCAAGTCTAGTAGCTGACGAGTCTCATAGCTGACAAGTCTTGTAGCTGGCAAGTCTAGTAGCTGACGAGTCTCGTAGCTGGCAAGTCTAGTAGCTGACAGTCTCGTAGCTGGCAAGTCTAGTAGCTGACGAGTCTCGTAGCTGGCAAGTCTAGTAGCTGACGAGTCTCGTAGCTGGCAAGTCTAGTAGCTGACGAGTCTCGTAGCTGGCAAGTCTAGTAGCTGACGCTGTCTCGTAGCTGACAAGTCTTGTAGCTGTCGAGTCTTGTAGCTGGCGAGTCTCGTAGCTGGCAAGTCTAGTAGCTGGCGAGTCTTGTAGCTGGCGAGTCTTGTAGCTTAAGTCTTGTAGCTGGCGAGTCTTGTAGCTGGCGGTCTTGTAGCTGGCAACTTGTATGGCGAACTCGTAGCTGGCAAGTCTAGTAGCTGACGAGTCTAGTAGCTGACGAGTCTCGTAGCTGACAAGTCTTGTAGCTGGCAAGACTTGTAGCTGGCAAGTCTAGTAGCTGACTAGTCTAGTAGCTGACGAGTCTATAGCTGACGAGTCTCGTGCTGACAAGTCTTGTAGCTGGCAAGTCTTGTAGCTGGCAAGTCTAGTAGCTGACTAGTCTAGTAGCTGACGAGGCTAGTAGCTGACGAGTCTCGTAGCTGACAAGTCTTGTAGCTGGCAAGTCTTGTTGGCACAGTCTAGTAGCTGACGAGTCTAGTAGCTGGATCTCGTAGCTGACAAGTCTTGTAGCTGGCAAGTCTTGTAGCTGGCAAGTCTAGTAGCTGACTAGTCTAGTAGCTGACGAGGCTAGTAGCTGACGAGTCTCGTAGCTGACAAGTCTTGTAGCTGGCAAGTCTTGTAGCTGGCAAGTCTAGTAGCTGACAAGTCTTGTAGCTGACGGTCTCGAAGCTGACAAGTCTGTAGCTGGCACAGTCTTGTAGCTGGCAAGTCTAGTAGCTGACAAGTCTTGTAGCTGGCGAGTCTCGTAGCTGGCAAGTCTGGTAGCTGACGAGTCTCGTACCAGACAAGTCTCGTAGCTGGCAAGTTTCTGATCCTACAGCTGACCCAACATTTCTTAGTAGCTGTAGTCTCGTAGCTGAAGTCTGTAGCTGACAAGTCTTGGCTGGCAAGTCTTGTAGCTGGCAAGTCTAGTAGCTGACTAGTCTAGTAGCTGACGAAAGTCTAGTTGACGAGTCTCAAATGACAAGTCTTGTAGCTAAGTCTAGTAGCTGACAAGTCTTGTAGCTGACTAGTCTCATAGCTGACAAGTCTTGTAGCTGACTAGTCTCATAGCTGACAAGTCTCATAGCTGACAAGTATTGTAGCTGACTAGTCTAGTAGATGATGAGTCAAGTAACTGATAAGTCTAGTAACTGATAAGTCTAGTATCTGTTGAGTCAATTAGATGCTTAATCAAAATGTGTTGTAGACCAATTTTTATGTACAGCGATACCGTGACACCATCACCTCATGTTTCAGTCTGATAATGTCTCAAGGATCTGTATACAATAACTGGAAGCTGAAAATGTCATGACCTGCATACCCACCAGACATGTTACACATTGAGCATGTTTGGGATGCTCTGGCTTGACGTGTACTACCAGTTTTTTCCAGTTCCCACCAACTTCACACAGCCATTGAAGCAAAGTGAGCCAACATTCCCCTCTATGTGAAAGGGATGTGTCACACAGCATGAGGCAAATGGTGGTCACACCAGATACCGACTGGTTTTCTTATCCACACCCCCAACCCTTTTTGTATGTATCTGTGAACTGTATACCCAGTCATGGGAAATCCATAGATTAGGATCTCATTACTTTATTTCAATTGACTGATTTCCTCATATGATCTGGAATTCAGTAATATCTGTGCAATTTGTTTGTGTATATTTGATGTCCTTTACATTTGAGTCATCATGCAGACGGTCTTATCGAGAGCAATAGTAAGGTCCCCTGTGTGAATTAAACCCACAACCATGGCGTTGTATGTGTCCCACTCCCTGCCTGTCCCACTCCTGTCTGTCCCACTCCCTGTCTGTCCCACTCCTGTCTGTCCCACTCCATTCTGTCCCACCCCCTGTCTGTCCCACTCCCTGTCTGTCCCACTCCCTATCTGTCCCACCTGCTGTCTGTCCCACTCCCTGTCTGTCCCACTCCCTATCTGTCCCACTCCCTGTCTGTCCCACTCCCTGTCTGTCCCACTCCCTGTCTGTCCCACTCCCTATCTGTCCCACCTGCTGTCTGTCCCACTCCCTGTCTGTCCCACTCCCTATCTGTCCCACTCCCTGTCTGTCCCACTCCTTGTCTGTCCCACTCCCTGTCTGTCCCACTCCCTATCTGTCCCACCTGCTGTCTTTCCCACTCCCTGTCTGTCCCACTCCCTATCTGTCCCACTCCCTGTCTGTCCCACTCCTTGTCTGTCCCTCTCCCCGTCTGTCCCACCTGCTGTCTGTCCCACTCCCTGTCTGTCCCACTCCCTGTCTGTCCCACCTGCTGTCTGTCCCACTCCCTGTCTGTCCCACTCCCTATCTGTCCCACTCCCTGTCTGTACCACTCTTTGTCTGTCCCACTCCCTATCTGTCCCATCTGCTGTCTGTCCCACTCCCTGTCTGTCCCACCATCTGTCTGTCCCACTCCCCGTCTGTCCCACTCCCTATCTGTCCCACCATCTGTCTGTCCCACTCCCTGTCTGTCCCACTCCCTGTCTGTCCCACTCCCTATCTGTCCCACCTGCTGTCTGTCCCACTCCCTGTCTGTCCCACTCCCTATCTGTCCCACTCCCTGTCTGTCCCACTCCTTGTCTGTCCCACTCCCTGTCTGTCCCACTCCCTATCTGTCCCACCTGCTGTCTTTCCCACTCCCTGTCTGTCCCACTCCCTATCTGTCCCACTCCCTGTCTGTCCCACTCCTTGTCTGTCCCTCTCCCCGTCTGTCCCACCTGCTGTCTGTCCCACTCCCTGTCTGTCCCACTCCCTATCTGTCCCACCTGCTGTCTGTCCCACTCCCTGTCTGTCCCACTCCCTGTCTGTCCCACTCCTTGTCTGTCCCACTCCCTGTCTGTCCCACTCACCATCTGTCCCACCTGCTGTCTTTCCCACTCCCTGTCTGTCCCACTCCCTATCTGTCCCACTCCCTGTCTGTCCCACTCCTTGTCTGTCCGTCTCCCCGTCTGTCCCACCTGCTGTCTGTCCCACTCCCTGTCTGTCCCACTCCCTGTCTGTCCCACCTGCTGTCTGTCCCACTCTTTGTCTGTCCCACTCCCTATCTGTCCCATCTGCTGTCTGTCCCACTCCCTGTCTGTCCCACCATCTGTCTGTCCCACTCCCTGTCTGTCCCACCATCTGTCTGTCCCACCTGCTGTCTGTCCCACTCCCTGTCTGTCCCATCTGCTGTCTGTCCCACTCCCTATCTGTCCCACTCCCTGTCTGTCCCACTCCCTGTCTGTCCCACCATCTGTCTGTCCCACTCCCTATCTGTCCCACTCCCTGTCTGTCCCACTCCCCGTCTGTCCCACTCCCCGTCTGTCCCACTCCCTGTCTGTCCCACTCCCCTGTCTGTCCCACTCCCTGTCTGTCCCACCTGCTGTCTGTCCCACTCCTTGTCTGTCCCACTCCCTATCTGTCCCACTCCCTGTCTGTCCCACTCTTTGTCTGTCCCACTCCCTATCTGTCCCATCTGCTGTCCCACTGTCCCACTCCCTGTCTGTCCCACCATCTGTCTGTCCCACTCCCTGTCTGTCCCACCATCTGTCTGTCCCACCTGCTGTCTGTCCCACTCCCTGTCTGTCCCATCTGCTGTCTGTCCCACTCCCTATCTGTCCCACTCCCTGTCTGTCCCACTCCCTGTCTGTCCCACCATCTGTCTGTCCCACTCCCTATCTGTCCCACTACCTGTCTGTCCCACTCCCCGTCTGTCCCACTCCCCGTCTGTCCCACTCCCCGTCTGTCCCACTCCCTGTCTGTCCCACTCCCCGTCTGTCCCACTCCCCGTCTGTCCCACTCCCTATCTGTCCCACTCCCTGTCTGTCCCACTCCCTGTCTGTCCCACCATCTGTCTGTCCCACTCCCCGTCTGTCCCACTCCCCGTCTGTCCCACTCCCCGTCTGTCCCACTCCCCGTCTGTCCCACTCCCCTGTCTGTCCCACTCCCCGTCTGTCCCACTCCCCGTGTCCCACTCCCTGTCTGTCCCACCATCTGTCTGTCCCACCTGCTGTCTGTCCCACTCCCCGTCTGTCCCACTCCCCGCTGTCTGTCCCACTCCCTATCTGTCCCACTCCCTGTCTGTCCCACTCCCTGTCTGTCCCACCATCTGTCTGTCCCACTCCCTATCTGTCCCACTCCCTGTCTGTCCCACTCCCCGTCTGTCCCACTCCCCGTCTGTCCCACTCCCCGTCTGTCTGTCCCACTCCCTGTCTGTCCCACTCCCCGTCTGTCCCACTCCCCGTCTGTCCCACTCCCTATCTGTCCCACTCCCTGTCTGTCCCACTCCCTGTCTGTCCCACCATCTGTCTGTCCCACTCCCTATCTGTCCCACTCCCTGTCTGTCCCACTCCCCGTCTGTCCCACTCCCTGTCTGTCCCACTCCCCGTCTGTCCCACTCCCTGTCTGTCCCACTCCCTGTCTGTCCCACTCCCTGTCTGTCCCTCCCCGTCTGTCCCACTCCCACCCCACTCCCCGTCTGTCCCACTCCCCGTCTGTCCCACTCCCCGTCTGTCCCACTCCCCGTCTGTCCCACTCCCCGTCTGTCCCACTCCCCGTCTGTCCCACTCCCTGTCTGTCCCACTCCCCGTCTGTCCCACTCCCCATCTGTCCCACTCCCTATCTGTCCCACTCCCTGTCTGTCCCACTCCCTGTCTGTCCCACCATCTGTCTGTCCCACTCCCTATCTGTCCCACTCCCTGTCTGTCCCACTCCCCGTCTGTCCCACTCCCCGTCTGTCCCACTCCCCGTCTGTCCCACTCCCCGTCTGTCCCACTCCCCGTCTGTCCCACTCCCCGTCTGTCCCACTCCCCGTCTGTCCCACTCCCCGTCTGTCCCACTCCCTGTCTGTCCCACCATCTGTCTGTCCCACTCCCTATCTGTCCCACTCCCTGTCTGTCCCACTCCCCGTCTGTCCCACTCCCTGTCTGTCCCACTCCCCGTCTGTCCCACTCCCCTGTCCCACTCCCTGTCTGTCCCACTCCCCTGTCCCACTCCCTGTCTGTCCCACTCCCCGTCTGTCCCACTCCCTGTCTGTCCCACTCCCTGTCTGTCCCACTCCCTGTCTGTCCCACTCCCTGTCTGTCCCACTCCCTGTCTGTCCCACTCCCCGTCTGTCCCACTCCCTGTCTGTCCCACTCCCCTGTCCCACTCCCCGTCTGTCCCACTCCCCGTCTGTCCCACTCCCCGTCTGTCCCACCATCTGTCTGTCCCACTCCCTCCCCACTCCCCGTCTGTCCCACTCCCCGTCTGTCCCACTCCCCCCGTCCCACTCCCCGTCTGTCCCACTCCCCGTCTGTCCCACTCCCCGTCTGTCCCACTCCCCGTCTGTCCCACTCCCTGTCTGTCCCACTCCCCGTCTGTCCCACCATCTGTCCCCACTCCCTGTCTGTCCCACTCCCCGTCTGTCCCACTCCCCGTCTGTCCCACTCCCCGTCTGTCCCACTCCCCGTCTGTCCCACTCCCCGTCTGTCCCACCCCCTGTCTGTCCCACTCCCCGTCTGTCCCACTCCCCGTCTGTCCCACTCCCCGTCTGTCCCACTCCCCGTCTGTCCCACTCCCCGTCTGTCCCACTCCCTATCTGTCCCACTCCCTGTCTGTCCCACTCCCTGTAACAGTAGTGCTGTGTGTTTTGTCCTAGCAACATCTCCCTTCAGTGAAATAATAACAAAACCACCAGACACCAGCAGGAGAGACCATGACCTCCAAATAATACCTTTTTGGACCAAAAAGCTAAATTACCCCTGGACCCAAAAATACTACAATAATACCCTGCAAACAACACCTGAGAAAATGTGACAACATTTTAGTTGCATTGAAGTAAAATGAAGGCCCCATAATTCCCTATGATGGGTACCTCGCCCCTCTTCTCTCTCTCCACCCCCCATCCACCATCGCTCTGGATGCATCACTATCTTTGTGGGGCATAGACTGCTCCCCCTATCCTGCATCTCTCCACTAGCCCCCCCCCCTGTCTATCAGCACTTTGACCTCTCCAGTACTTTATTATCACCCTCTCCCTCTCTCTCTCTCCCTGTCTGTCTGTCTCTCTCTCTCTCTCTCTCTCTCTCTCTCTCTGTCTCTCTCTCTCTCTCTCTCTCTCTCTGTCTCTCTCTCTTTCTGTCTCTCTCTCACTCTCTCTCTGTCTCTTTCTCTCTCTCTTTCTGTCTCTCTCTCACTCTCTCTCTCTACTTTCCTTCGACCATTTCAGAACCTAGACCACCAGGCGCTCTTTCTATTTTCTGTATTTTTTTTCACGACCAATCATGATGCCATTTCCCAGCCTAGTTTACCAGGTGATGGATGACCATTGGCCGTCTTGCTGACAGACCGGCAGCTGATGCCACATAATTACAGTATCACCGTTTAGGAGAAATTACACTAGTCCTCAGAAGACAGCACTGCCAAAGAAGAAACAACAACCATCTAGAGAGAGAGAGAAAGAGAGAGAGAGAGAGAGAGAGAGAGAGAGAGAGAGAGAGAGAGAGAGGGGTATGGTATAGTTAGTATGCCAAAAGTTCCCGGATGTTGCGTTAAATTCTCCAAAATATGAAGTATTTAAACAGTGGACATTATTTTCCTACTTTAGTAACGCAATTCTTCAGGAAATGGGCATGGCTTCATCGTTTTCAAAGAAAAATGTTGGAAAATTTGAAGAAAATGTTGGAAAATATGCGGTCGAAGTACAGCGAGAGCAGATACAAATTCATTGCTTTAACTAATTATGACAAATGTTAAGAAAAATGTTGAGCGAATATAATTTTCAAATAAGTTACCTTACACGTTGTTGGCTGACAATTTGTTAGCTATGCTATCCTTACGGCTCATTCATCCCACTCCTCTCCCCTGTAACTATTCCCCAGGTTGTTGCTGTAAATGAGATCGTGTTCTCAGTCAACTTACCTGGTAAAATAACAGATATTTATTTTTGTTGACTTGATTATTTCTCTGGTTCTTAGCTAAATGGTCATTGTCTCAATGGACATTCGGGTGCTTTTTAAAATTCACTCTGGCTGTCTACTCCAATTTCAGAGCACTCTCGTCTGAGGGTACCGGAGTGCAATGAATTTACGAGCGCTCAGCACCCGTTGAATATAGCCGGCGTCAGTAAACTTCTGCAAAAAAAGTTTTGCCAGCCGCACAGTTACTGTCAGCAACGCTCTGGATAACATGAAACCTGCCTAACAAGCTCTGTTAGGACGAGTCAACTGGTCAGAGTGGGGTGTACCTCACAGTTGTGTCTGGAAGTAGCTAGCAAGCTAACCAACGTTAGCTTGGATGCTTGACTGCCGTTGTCAGAACGCTCAAATCAACCCTACTCCTTTGCTGAGCGTCCAGTGTGTGGCCAGAGAGCAAAACACTCTGAATTCACGAATGGACAGTCTGACAAAGCACTGAATTTACGAGCGCACTCTGGCACTCCAGATTGAATTTAAGAATACACCCAAATTTGTAAAATGTCTAGCTAGTAATTTGTTATGCTAACTAGATAGCAAGAGGTTGCATAGCAACAGCATAAACTTCCAGGTAGACAGGCAAAGAGCTAGAACACTCAACTGAAAGGATACTGTTCGTTTACGGTATACTAAAAATGAACTAATAGTTCATAGTGTATACTCATTTAAGTATGTAGTGTACAGTGTGTTATTATGGGTAATCGAACGCAGCTACTGTCTCTGAATCAGTGCAGTTAAATGTGGTGTTCCAGGCTTTGAGAGAACACTGAATGCAGCCACTGAGTATGACAGAAGGAGCTGTTGATTATTGTCTAGAATGTGTATGTGTGTATCTGTGTTTGAGGCAAATTCTCACTCGTTATGAATGTCTGGTAAACATTTGGACTCCTTGATATCCCAATTATGTTTTTTTCTACTCTTCAGTCATTAATTAATCACTTTAGTTCCACCGTCTAATTTCATTACAGTTGACCTGTGATACTGTGAGAAATGAGATAGTTTGGGTCTGGGTATTCATGTTTAAATGAATCTAACAACTAATACTTCCTGAAATTCAGATTGAGACGTTGTTTATTTAAAAAAAAAATCTTTATTTTACTTAACTAGGCAAGTCAGTTAAGAACAAATTCTTATTTTCAATGACGGCACCATAAAAAAACAAGAGAAAAAAATTCAGGGACAGAAAGACAGATTTGTACCTTGTCAGCTCGGGGATTTGAACTTGCAATCTTCCGGTTACTAGTCCAACGCTCTAACCACTTGGCTACACTGCCACCCCTCCACTCTAACCACTAGGCTACCCTTTATAATGCAGACATGAGTAGATCTTTTTCTCCATCTGAAGTTGCACCAGAAAAAAACTAGAAAAAATGTTGATGTGTCTGGGAGCGTTTCATTGTGGCTTTGAGCCTTTCTCTGGTCTCTAATCTGGTCAATACTCTGGTCTCTAATCTGGTCAATACTCTGGTCTCTACTATGGTCTCTCTGTTGGTGAGGTGATATATGTGTGTGTGTGTGTGTGTGTGTGTGTGTGTGTGTGTGTGTGTGTGTGTGTGTGTGTGTGTGTGTGTGTGTGTGTGTGTGTGTGTGTGTGTGTGTGTGTGTGTGTGTGTGTGTGTGTGTATAAGTGTAGACTTTGACTCAGCTCTGTGTTGATGTCATAGGTGCTGCTATGAATGGTTATGGGAGGCCCACAAGGACATTCACACACCACAAACACACACACACACACACACACACACACACACACACACACACACACACACACACACACACACACACACACACAGGATACACGTGAACAGCCCACTATAGGGCAGTAAACTTGCCTGTCTGACACAAAGAAAGGTGCCCTATAAAAAAAGGAAGCTTTGACGCACACAGTTGAAAAGCGGCAATATGTTTTGTTGTTGTTTTTAATAAAAGTGCCAGAGATATAAAATGAAACACGACATTGAAATAAATTCAACAGCGGTTGTTGTTGCAGTCATCTTGGGGTCTTGATCTCTACCCTCCCCTGTTACATAAGCTCCTCAGCTCCTCACCACCACACCATAACTTAGAAATAAAATACAATTTCAGCAGGTTACAGTGTTCACATTGAATCTCTGATTGACATGATGCTCATATGTTGTTGTTTTTCTGAAATATTCCTTTTGTTAGAAAACAACCTATTCACAAGCATGGCTGCATATTTTAATGACCTCCATCCCAGCAGCACAAAAACGTCAAACGTGAAACGTCTAGGAGCCATTGACGCCATTGTGAATAGGAAAGTGGGTGAGGTAAAGACCTTTATTTCCATCCTTTAATATCTTTATTATTATTTTTTTTTATCCTCATTAAATAATGATGAAAAAGTGAGAGTATTTGAACGCTGCCTTTGTATTAATGATCAACCAATCAAATTGGATTCTCAACGGGCAGGATTCAGAGATCAGTAAAAAAGAAAAGAACCAATGTGAAAGAATATCCACTACCTGTCAAAGTTTTGACAAGGGTTTTCCTTTATTTATTTATTTTTGGCACTTTTCTACCTTGTAGAATAATAGTGAAGACATCTGTCAGAATGGCTATGTGATGCGGGCAAGGTGGAGTCAGGCGCAGGACACAGGAAATTACCAATTACCGTGACTTTACTCAAAAACAATATTCCACAAAATATCCATGTCACAAAACGAGACAACTTGACAATAACAAACACGCACAAAGCCAACGGGGAAACCAGAGGGGTTAAATAGGGAACAATGATTGTGGAAAGCAAACCAGTTGTGTATAATGAAGACAAAAACAAATCGGAAATGAAACATGGATCAGGGGACGACTACAAAACCGGTGACGTCGACCGCCGAACGCCGAGAGCTTCGGTATGTGGACACCTCTTCAAATTAGTGGATTTGGCTATTTCAGCGAAATGGCAGGCCACACAAGCTCACAGAACGGGACCGCCGAGTGTTGAAGCGGGTAGCATGTACAAATCATCTGTCCTTGGTTGCAACACTCAGTACCTAGTTCCAAACGGTCTCTGGCAGCAACCTCAGCACAAGAACTGTTCGCCGGGAGCTTCACAAAATGGGTTTCCATGGAAGAGCAGCAACACACAAGCCTTAGATCATCTTTGGCGGAAGTCGTGACATCATCAAAACTATGAAATAACACATATGGAATCATGGCGTGTTAAAGTGTTTCACAAATCAAAATATATTTCATATTTGAGATTCTTCTTCTTGGCATTCTCTCAACCAGTTTTCCAATAGTCTTGCAGGAGTACACAAATGCTGAGCAGTTGTTGGCTGCTTTTCCTTCATTCTGCGGTCCAACTCATCCCAAACCCTCTCAATTGAGTTGAGGTCGGGGGATTGTGGAGGCCAGGTAATCTGATGCAGCACTCCATCACTTTCCTTGGTCAAATAGCCCTTACACAGCCTGGAGGTCTGTTGGGTAATTGTCCTTTTGAAAAACAAATGATAGTCCCACTAAACAGAAACCAGATGGTATGGCGTATCCAAGCGTAGTCTTGGACAGTTGTGGGATGCGATAGATTCCAAATGAATACAGAAAACATTTTAAGAGCAATGAGGCTGATGCAACAGATCAGAACGTTTAACTTACAATGTTGATAAAATATTAGGCATTTTCTTCGCATTATAAGAGCAGCAATGTGCTCACGGCAGTAGGTTGTATAAAGGAATGTTCCAAAACTGCAGTCAATTAGCGGGAAAAACACCATTCTCAACAGTGACCGCAAAATGGGATTATGTCATTTTGTATTTTTTTATTATTGTTGTGCATTTTTCTTTTTACGGTGAAAATGATCTTCCCCAAAACATGAAACTCATATGTCTGTATACCAGTTTGGCTCTTCACGTTTTCAAGTCATTTTAAGAAGTTATTTTGCCACCTCAGTTGTTATGCAAACCTTATCAAAATCATATAGGTTTAAGGGCTACATGAGGTGTGCATCTATGATTTTTTTTAAAGTTGCACAAAAAAAATGAAAGGCATGCGCTGTTTCTTGCCTTACTGCACACAAGTGATAATATTTCATTACACAAATGACAGGATAATATTGTCACCCATCAGACTATTCTTGATTTAATCTGGTCTTTACATATGCATGTGCTAAATATTATATGTCTGAAATTAGTTTTGATGTAGAATGGACCATTATCTGTATTGAAACAGGGGCAGCGGGAGGAAAATACACGTCATCTATGCACTGAAATAGCAAATGGAGGAGGCTTTCCCCCCCGTGGGTGGTTCATTCTCATCCCAGCCAGATCGGTAATACTCCTGTTGTAAAGAGAAGCAAAGTGCTTAATATTAGGACATATGAGAAAGAAAGTATGCCTAGCCTAGTGTTACCTCCAGACCTCATAGTCAATAGTGTCAGTCGTGTCACCTCCATAATCAATAGTGTCAGTAGTGTTACCTCCTTAATCAATAGTGTCAATAGTGTCACCTCCTTAATCAATAGTGTCAGTCGTGTCATCTCCATAATCAATAGTGTCAGTCGTGTTACCTCCATAATCAATAGTGTCAGTAGTGTCACCTCCATAATCAATAGTGTCAGTAGTGTTACCTCCATAATCAATAGTGTCAGTAGTGTCACCTCCATAATCAATAGTGTCAGTAGTGTCACCTCCATAATCAATAGTGTCAGTAGTGTTACCTCCATAATCAATAGTGTCCGTAGTGTTACCTCCAGACCTCATAATCAATAGTGTCAGTAGTGTTACCTCCATTACATTTACATTTAAGTCATTTAGCAGATCAATAGTGTCAGTAGTGTTTCCTCCAGACCTCATAATCAATAGTGTCAGTAGTGTTACCTCCTTAATCAATAGTGTCAGTAGTGTCACCTCCATAATCAATAGTGTCAGTCCTTTACCTCCTTAATCAATAGTGTCAGTAGTGTTTCCTCCAGACCTCATAATCAATAGTGTCAGTAGTGTTTCCATAATCAATAGACCTCATAATCAATAGTGTCAGTAGTGTTACCTCCATAATCAATAGTGTCAGTAGTGTTACCTCCATAATCAATAGTGTCAGTAGTGTTACCTCCATAATCAATAGTGTCAGTAGTGTTACCTCCATTACATTTACATTTAAGTCATTTAGCAGATCAATAGTGTCAGTAGTGTTTCCTCCAGACCTCATAATCAATAGTGTCAGTAGTGTTACCTCCTTAATCAATAGTGTCAGTAGTGTCACCTCCATAATCAATAGTGTCAGTCCTGTTACCTCCTTAATCAATAGTGTCAGTAGTGTTACCTCCATAATCAATAGTGTCAGTAGTGTTTCCTCCAGACCTCATAATCAATAGTGTCAGTAGTGTTACCTCCATAATCAATAGTGTCAGTAGTGTTCACTCCATAATCAATAGTGTCAGTAGTGTTACCTCCATAATCAATAGTGTCAGTAGTGTTACCTCCATAATCAATAGTGTCAGTAGTGTTTCCTCCAGACCTCATAATCAATAGTGTCAGTAGTGTTACCTCCATAATCAATAGTGTCAGTAGTGTTACCTCCATAATCAATAGTGTCAGTAGTGTTCACTCCATAATCAATAGTGTCAGTAGTGTTACCTCCTTAGTCAATAGTGTCAGTAGTGTCACCTCCATAATCAATAGTGTCAGACGTGTTACCTCCTTAATCAATAGTGTCAATAGTGTTACCTCCATAATCAATAGTGTCAGTAGTGTCACCTCCATAATCAATAGTGTCAGTCGTGTTACCTCCATAATCAATAGTGTCAGTAGTGTCATCTCCATAATCAATAGTGTCAGTAGTGTCATCTCCATAATCAATAGTGTCAGTCGTGTTACCTCCATAATCAATAGTGTCAGTAGTGTTACCTCCATAATCAATAGTGTCAGTAGTGTTACCTCCATAATCAATAGTGTCAGTAGTGTTACCTCCATAATCAATAGTGTCAGTAGTGTCATCTCCATAATCAATAGTGTCAGTATTGTCATCTCCATAATCAATAGTGTTTAATGCTCAATTGAGCCACAGCTACAGCAGCAGAGAGAGCTGCTGAATAGAGAGATCAATGTTAACTAGAGTTATAAACAAACTCATCAGCGCTTTCACCATCTCCACTTCACGGAGAATATAAAATCATGTAAATAAATAAAAAAGCCACTATATTGTTCAAATGAACCAAATATAAATGAAGAGAACTGAACAGAACTGAAAATAACAGAATAAAATATGTATTGTACCCGAAGGGCAATTTGTGAAAGTTAAGGTAAAACAAGAAATGAAAAAAGGTAGCTGAAATGAAGGATTAATAAGAGACAGAGAAGATGAAAGGATGAAAGAGGAGACAGGGGCGAGAGGGAAGAGGTCCTGTTTCTGAAGCGTTCCTGTAATGGCAACCTGGTCTCAGACAACTTCATATTATTATGCACGTAAATACGTAGCACTTCATCTCGTTTGATATGTTACGTTTCGTATGTTATGAATTTGCTAAATGTTGAATATTTGCAAAACATATGGTATGTTACGAATTCTAGCTAGGCTGCTAGGTGGCTGACATTAGCTAGGCTAGGGGTTAGGGTTAAGGTTCGGGTTAGGAGTTAGGAGTTAGGTTAAGGGTTAGCAGAAGGGTTAGCTAAAAGGGTTAAGGTTAAGGGAAGGGTTAACTAACATGCTAAGTAGTTGCAAAGTAGCTACAAGTAGTAAGTAGTTGAAACGGTGCTATTTAGCTAAAATGCTAAAGTTGTCCTTGATCCCAAACCAACGTATGATATGTTATGAGATTGGAGCTCGCAATCTTTGGGTTGTGAGAAATTGCTTATACCCCTACCTATCCACCCCGACCTCCTTACTTTTGTTTTTGCTTTAAGTAACCATCTGTCTTATGTAACCATATCAAATGTATCATGTCATGCTAAGATGTGTTTCCCCGGATATACATTTACTATGTAATGTCTAGTCTATGAGACCAGGCTGGTAATGGAGGTCTGCCTGGCCCACCTGTGTGTGTGTGTGTGTGTGTGTGTGTGTGTGTGTGTGTGTGTGTGTGTGTGTGTGTGTGTGTGTGTGTGTGTGTGTGTGTGTGTGTGTGTGTGTGTGTGTGTGTGTGTGTGGGTGTATATGTGTGTGTGTGTGCGGACTGCTAGGGGACTGTAAAATGATTGGTTTCCACGGCAGCCAGTGAGATAGGTACTCACCTCCGAAATGATCAAAAGAATGCCACATTTGTGTGTGTGTGTGTGTGTGTGTGTGTGTGTGTGTGTGTGTGTGTGTGTGTGTGCGGACTGTGGGGACTGTGTTGTTTCCACGGCAGTGTGAGATAGGTACTCACCTCCGAAATGATCAAAAGAATGCCACATGTGTGTGTGTGTGTGTGTGTGTGTGTGTGTGTGTGTGTTGCAAGCAGAGTTTAACTCTGATCGCATGGTAAGGATGCCAGATACGAGCTATTTCCACCATCAAACAGGACAGATAGATCCTTACTCACAACAGAGAAACACAGCATAGAGCTTGAAATAACCCTCCAAATGCTGTCTTCTATCCCAAAGAGTGATTAATGGCGCTAGAGATGAGCAGTTTCCACCTTCAGGTGATACGTACTGATCCAGAGAAACACACCTGAAATAACCATCTGGTATTCTATTCAATCCAAGGACTGTATGGCCCTGTTCAGTGTATTACAACATTATCTCATGGCCCTGTTCAGTGTATTAAACCATTATCTCATGGCCCTGTTCAGTGTATTACAACATTATCCCATGGCCCTGTTCAGTGTATTACAACATTATCTCATGGCCCTGTTCAATGTATTAATGCATTATCTAATGGCCATGTTCAGTGTATTACAACATTATCTAATGGCCCTGTTCAATGTATTAATGCATTATCTCATGGCCCTGTTCAGTGTATTAAAACATTATATAATGACCATGTACAGTATATTAAGACATTATCTAATGGCCCTGTTCAGTGTATTAAAACATCTCATGGCCCTGTTCAGTGTATTAAACCATTATCTCATGGCCCTGTTCAGTGTATTACAACATTATCTAATGGCCCTGTTCAGTGTATTACAACATTATCTCATGGCCCTGTTCAGTGTATTACAACATTATCTAATGGCCCTGTTCAGTGTATTACAACATTATCTCACGGCCCTGTTCAGTGTATTGATGCATTATCTCATGGCCCTGTTCAGTGTATTACGACATTATCTCATGGCCATGTTCAGTGTATTAATGCATTATCTCATGGCCCTGTTCAGTGTATTACGACATTATCTCATGGCCATGTTCAGTGTATTAAAACATCTCATGGCCCTGTTCAGTGTATTAAGACATAATCTTATGATTCTTTAAATTTAAACTTCAGACAGTCGTTATGGCTCAAGGTAGACAGAGTAGACTGCATTCATTCTCCACAAGTCGTTATACTGCTGTGCAACCTATGAATGAAAGGATGTGTATGTGCATTTTCCAAGCAAATGATCAAATTGCTGCTTTCAAGAAAAGGCTGGGTGTCTGGTGACACCGAATATATGGAGGCGTTTTCGACGTGTCCCTCCTCTTCCCAACTCTGCCTGACAAAGTTGATGTAGACATGTGTCACATGCATAACAATTGACTGTGTCAAAAATGAACCAAATTCGAGGATTATCTCACGATCTGATCCATAACCTGGGAAAGCGGTCGATGAGTAAAGCGTTCACCAGCCGCTGAAGAGACTCACAGCTTTGTCACTGGTTCTTAAATTTATAGGCAGACAGCCCATGAAGAAAGCACAGAGAGAGAGAGAGAGACACTGCCCATGAGTACAACACAGACAGACAGACAGACAGACAGACAGACAGACAGACAGACAGACAGACAGACAGACAGACAGACAGACAGACAGACAGACAGACAGACAGACAGACATATACAAACCATGAAGGCAGCTAAGCAAATAAATCATTCATTAATTTACATGTTTTTGTGTTTATTATAAAGAAAAAGCAAATGTTTTACCACAAAGGAAGAAGGCTATGCCTTGCTGGTCCCTGTCACAAAAAAAGTTTGAGAAAGTCTGCTATAGGTTTTTGACATTTTGACAGTAAGAAATTGTGACTTTTACAATAACTTACTGACAAGTAGTTTCCAGGTAAGAAATTACAAATTCATAGCAACAAATTTTCATTTAAGTTACAAGAAACGCATAATAACCTATTCACAGTGCAACTCATTACTGACACATTCTCTTACAAAGTATGCAGACCATCCTATGCCTCAGGAGAGGTTCTACATGCATAACCATCAAACACATAAACTGCTACAACACTTCCACTGACGGTTGGCACAAACACACATATATTTGACCATACCCACAAATATGCTAATGAGCCCCGCCAGTACACTGCCCCGACTTGTCAAAGCGATGATCAAACCATATATTGTAAATATTGCGTAGAAAACTGTCCCATTATATATTTTTTATTTTATGAGATTGTGTTTTCACATGTGCTCACATGTTTGTCACGTGTAGTTTAATGTTTGCCTCCCCATATTGTCAGTATTTTGTCATTTTAATTACACAGAACGTTTCTGTTTCTGATTACTGAGAATGTTGTTCCCGGCCGGCTACTTGCAGATGTATTTTAATTGAATATATTACAAAATTATTTTGTAGTTTATTTTGGTCTTTACGGTATTTTGTATCTGCATTTTGTAATTTTCCATCTCTGCTATGTAGTTTTATATCATATAAACTTCAAATTAAAGTACTCGTAAGCGTTTTTTCTAACGAAAGTTGATTAAAGCAAACATTCTGCCACTGACACTTCATATTGAGACATTTCTATCTATTCAGCCAGTGGGCATGTGTTTGTATTCATGTGTGTGTGTGTTTGTATTAATGTGTGTGTGTGTTTGTATTCATGTGTGTGTGTGTGTGTGTGTGTGTGTGTTTGTGTGATGGTATTAATGTGTATATGTGTGTGTGTGTGTTTTTGTGTGTTTGTGTGTGTGTGTGTTTGTGTCTCTCTGTGTGTGTGTGTATGTTTGTGTGTTTATATTAATGTGTGTGTGTGTGTGTGTGTGTGTGTGTTGTGTATTAATGTGTATATGTGTGTGTGTGTGTGTGTGTGTGTGTGTGTGTGTGTGTGTGTGTGTGTGTATGTGTGTGTGTGTGTGTTTGTGTGTTTGTGTGTGTGTGTGTTTGTGTCTTCTCTGTGTGTGTGTGTATGTTTGTGTGTTTATATTAATGTGTATATGTGTGTGTGTGTGTGTGTGTGTGAGTGTTTGTATTAATGTATATATGTGTGTGTGTGTGTTTGTGTGTGTGTGTTTGTGTGTGTGTGTCCATGTGTGTATGTTTGTATGTGTCTCTGTCATGTGTGTGTGTTTTTCCCGTGTATTTATGTGTGTGTGTGTGTCTATTCAGCCAGTGGGCATGTGTTTGTATTCATGTGTGTGTGTGTTTGTATTAATGTGTGTGTGTGTTTGTATTCAGAGTGTGTGTGTGTGTGTGTGTGTGTGTTTGTGTGATGGTATTAATGTGTATATGTGTGTGTGTGTGTGTGTGTGTGTGTGTGTGTGTGTGTGTGACAGAGTGTGTGTGTGTGTGTGTTTGAGACAGAGAGAGACATAGAGAGAGACAGAGAAAGAGAGAAATAGAAAGAGAAAGAGAAAGAGAGATAGAGAGAGAAAGACAGGGAGAGAGAGAAAGAGAGAGAGAGAAAGACAAAGAGCAGTAGAGAGAGACATAATAAACCC
This sequence comes from Oncorhynchus masou masou, assembly GCF_036934945.1. Taxonomy (NCBI): domain Eukaryota; kingdom Metazoa; phylum Chordata; class Actinopteri; order Salmoniformes; family Salmonidae; genus Oncorhynchus; species Oncorhynchus masou. The sequence goes on from NC_088242.1 coordinate 4,731,008, forward strand.
CAGTGTGTGTGTTTGTGTCCATAATAAACCCCAGTGTGTGTGTGTTGTATGTTTGTGTGTTTATATTAAACCCCAGTGATATGTGTGTGTGTTGTGTGTGTGTGTGGATTGTATTAAACCCAGTAAGAGTAGTGTGTGTGTGTGAACTTTGTGGATGTGTGTTTGTGTGTGTTGTGGAACTATGTGGATGTATGTTTGTAGATGCTGTGTGTGTGTTGTGCTTAGTGTGTTTTTGTGTATTTAAATCACTGTTGTTACTGTGTTTTGTTCAAGGTCAGGATTGTGTGTGTGTATGTATCCAGCAGTATATGTGTGTACTCCAGTGCGGGAATTCGGAGCCATCCCTCATTAGTATTAGCTGTGTTGCCAGATGGCAGGGCCAGGGTCAGAGACAGGAGGGATGGGGGAATGATGAAAGGACCTATTCCAGATGTGTGACAGCCGCTCTGCTCTCTACTCCTCCTCTCTGTCATGTGAAGCTGATTCCTTCTCTCCCGGTTCCCACTTCTCACATGTGGTAGGAAGGCTTTAGTGGGATTTACAGACAGAGAGAGAGCAGTAGAGCGAGAGAGCATTAAGAGAGAGAGAGAGAGACAGAGAGAGAGAGAGACAGACAGAGAGAGAAAGAGGTTAGAGAAAGACAGAGAGAGAGAGACAGAGAGAGAGACAAACAGAGAGAAAGAGAGACAGAAGACAGAGAGAGAGAGAGGTCAAGGGAGAGAGAGAGAGACAGAGAGACAGAGAGAGACATAGAGAGAGACAGAGAGAGACATAGAGAGAGACAGAGAGAGAGAGAGAAATAGAAAGAGAAAGAGAAAGAGAGAGAAGAGAGATAGAGAAAGAAAGACAGGGAGAGAGAAAGAGAGTCAGAGAGAAAGACAAAGAGCAGTAGAGAGAGACAGTAATAAACCCCAGGAAGAGTAGCTGCTGCCTTGGCAGGAACTAGTGGGGATCCATAAGAAACCCCAGGAAGAGTAGCTGCTGCCTTGGGAGGAATTAATGGGGATCCATAATAAACCCAGGAAGAGTAGCTGCTGCCTTGGCATGTAGTAGGAACTAATGGGGATCCATAATAAACCCCAGGAAGAGTAGCTGCTGCCTTGGCAGGAACTAGTGGGGATCCATAATAAACCCCAGGAAGAGTAGCTGCTACCTTGGCAGGAACTAGTGGGGATCCATAATAAACCCCAGGAAGAGTAGCTGCTGCCTTGGCAGGAACTAGTGGGGATCCATAATAAACCCCAGTAAGAGTAGCTGCTGCCTTGGCAGGAACTAATGGGGATCCATAATAAACCCCAGAAAGTGTAGATGCTGAGCCAAACGAGACCTTGAGCTTAGGTTTGGTACTTTACCCTGTTGAAATAAATTATAAATCACTGACTTGTTACTGTGTTTTCATTCAAGGTCAGGATTGTATATAAGGGTATCAGCATCCAGCAGTAAATTCAGTTGAAGTGTTACACAGACTGCGTGATATTCGGGGGTCTCTATTTTCTTTAACAGGACCTTGAATAGACACACAACATTTAATGGGCTTTATAGCAAAGACATGTAATTTAACTGTAAAAAATGTATGACCTTTTAATAACTGTAGTAGATACATCATTTCACCTGTAGTAGGTACAGTAGGTCACCTGTAGTAGGTTAGGTTACCTGTAGTAGGTACAGTAGGTTACCTGTAGTAGGTACAGTAGGTTACCTGTAGTAGGTACAGTAGGTTACCTGTAGTAGGTTACCTGTAGGTTACCTGTAGTAGGTACAGTATGTTACCTGTAGTAGGTACAGTAGGTTACCTGTAGTAGGTACAGTAGGTCACCTGTAGTAGGTACAGTAGGTTACCTGTAGTAGGTACAGTAGGTTACCTGTAGCAGGTACAGTAGGTCATCTGTAGTAGGTTACCTGAAGTAGGTACAGTAGGTTACCTGTAGTAGGTACAGTAGGTTACCTGTAGCAGGTACAGTAGGTCACCTGTAGTAGGTACAGTAGGTTACCTGAAGTAGGTACAGTAGGTTACCTGTAGTAGGTACAGTAGGTTACCTGTAGTAGGTACAGTAGGTCACCTGTAGTAGGTACAGTATGTCAACTCTAGTAGGTACAGTAGGTCACATGTAGTAGGTACAGTTGCTACCTGTAGTAGGTTACCTTTAGTAGGTACAGTAGGTCACCTGTAGTAGGTACAGTAGGTTACCTGTAGTGTGTACAGTAGGTTACCTGTAGTAGGTACAGTAGGTCACCCATAGTAGGTTATCTGTAGTAGGTACAGTATGTCACATGTAGCAGGTACAGTAGGTCACCTGTAGTAGGTTACCTGCAGTAGGTTCAGGAAGGTCACCTGTAGTAGGTACAGTAGGTCACCTGTAGTAGGTACAGTAGGTCACCTGTAGTAGGTACAGTAGGTTACCTGTAGTAGGTCACATGTAGTAGGTACAGTGGGTCACCTGTAGTAGGTACAGTAAGTCACCTGTAATAGGTACAGTAGGTCACATGTAGTAGGTACAGTTGTTACCTGTAGAAGGTTACATGTAGTAGGTACAATAGGTTACCTGTAGTAGGTACAGTAGGTCACCTGTAGTAGGTAGAGTAGATCACATGTAGTAGGTACAGTCGTTACCTGTAGTAGGTTACATGTAGTAGGTATAGTAGGTCACCTGTAGTAGGTACAGTAGGTTACCTGAAGTAGGTACAGTAGGTTACCTGTAGTTGGTACAGTAGGTTACCTGTAGTAGGTTACCTGTAGTAGGTACAGTTGGTCACATGTAGTAGGTACAGTAGGTCACATGTAGTAGGTCACCTGTAGTAGGTACAGTACTTCGCCTGTAGTAGGTCACCTGTAGTAGGTACAGTAGGTCATTTGTAGTAGATATAGCAGGTCACCTATAGTAGGTTACATGTTGTTGTTAGAGTAAGTCACCTGTAGTAGGTACAGTAGGTTACCTGTAGTAGGTACAGTGTGTCACCTGTAGTAGGTACAGTAGGTTACCTGAAGTAGGTACAGTAGGTTACCTGTAGTTGGTACAGTAGGTTACCTGTAGTAGGTCACCTGTAGTAGGTACAGTTGGTCACATGTAGTAGGTACAGTAGGTCACATGTAGTAGGTCACCTGTAGTAGGTACAGTACTTCGCCTGTAGTAGGTACAGTAGGTCATTTGTAGTAGATATAGAAGGTCACCTATAGTAGGTTACATGTTGTAGGTAGAGTAAGTCACCTGTAGTAGGTACAGTAGGTTACCTGTAGTAGGTACAGTTTGTCACCTGTAGTAGGTACAGTAGATTACCTGTAGTATGTACAATAGGTCACCTGTAGTAGGTTACCTAGAGTAGGTACCGTAGGTTACTTGTAGTAGGTTACCTGTAGTAGGTACCGTAGGTTACTTGTAGTAGGTTACCTGTAGTAGGTACAGTGTGTCAGGTACAGTAGTAGGTACAGTGTGTCACCTGTAGTATGTACAGTTTGTCACCTGTAGTAGGTACAGTAGGTCACCTGTAGTAGGTACAGTAGGTCACCTGTAGTAGGTACAGTTGGTTACCTGTAGTAGGTCACAGTGGGTCACATGTAGTAGGTACAGTTGTTACATGTAGTAGGTACAGTGGGTCACCTGTAGTAGGTACAGTAAGGTTACCTGTAAGGTAGGTACAGTAGGTCACATGTAGTAGGTACAGTAGGTACCTGTAGAACAGGTTACCTGTAGTAGGTACAAAGGTTACCTGTAGTAGGTACAGTAGGTCACCTGTATTAGGTACAGTAGATCACATGTATAGGTACAGCTGGGTTACCTGTAGTAGGTCACATGCAGTAGGTATAGTAGGTCACCTGTAGTAGGTACAGTAGGTCACCTGTTGTAGGTACAGTTGGTTACCTGTAGTAGGTACAGTAGGTTACCTGTAGTAGGTTACCTGTAGTAGGTACAATTGGTCACCTGTAGTAGGTACAGTAGGTCACCTGTATTAGGTTACCTGTAGTAGGTACAGTAGTTCACCTGTAGTAGGTCACCTGTAGTAGGTACAGTAGGTCATTTGTAGTAGATACAGCAGGTCACCTGTAAGTAGGTAACATGTTGTAGGTAGAGTAGGTCACCTGTAGTAGGTACAGTAGGTTAACTGTAGTAGGTACAGTAGGTCACCTGTAGTAGGTTACAGTGTGTCACCTGTAGTAGGTACAGTTTGTCACCTGTAGTAGGTACAGTAGGTCATTACCTGTAGTATGTACAATAGGTCACCTGTAGTAGGTTACCTGTAGTAGGTCATCTGTAGGTTAAACTTGTAGTAGGTCACCTGTAGTAGGTACAGTTGTTACCTGTAGTAGGTTACCTGTAGTAGGTACAGTAGGTCACCAGTCAGGTCACCTGTAGTAGGTACAGTGTGTCACCTGTAGTATGTACAGTTTGTTACCTGTAGTAGGTACAGTAGGTTAAATGTAGTATGTACAATAGGTCACCTGTAGTAGGTCACCTGTAGTAGGTACATCATGTCACCTGTAGTAGGTCACAGTAGGTCACCTGTAGTAGGTACAGTAGGTCACCTGTAGTAGGTACAATAGGTCACCTGTAGTAGGTTACCTGTATTAGGTACAGTAGGTCACCTGTAGTAGGTTACCTGTAGTAGGTACATCATGTCACCTGTAGTATGTACAGTAGGTCACCTGTAGTAGGTACAATAGGTCACCTGTAGTAGGTTACCTGTAGTAGTACAGTAGGTCACCTGTAGGTCACCTGTAGTAGTTACAGTAGGTCACATGTTGTAGGTACAGTAGGTCAGTTGTTAGGTCACCTGTATTAGGTCACCTGTAGTAGGTACAGTAGGTCACCTGTAGTAGGTACAGTTGGTTCACCTGTAGTAGGTACAGTACAGTATCTCACCTGTATTAGGTTACCTGTGGTAGGTACAGTAGTTCACATGTAGTAGGTACAGTAGGTCACATGTAGTAGGTGCAGTTGTTACCTGTAGTAGGTCACCTGTAGTAGGTCACCTGTGGTAGGTACAATAGGTCACCTGTAGTAGGTACAGTAGGTCACCTGTAGTAGGTACAGTAGATCACCTGTATTAGGTTACCAGTAGTAGGTACAGTAGGTCACCTGTAGTAGGTACAGTAGGTTACATGTAGTAGGTGCAGTTGTTACCTGTAGTAGGTTACCTGTAGTAGGTACAGTAGGTCACCTGTATTAGGTCACCTGTAGTAGGTACAGTAGGTCACATGTAGTATGTACAGTTGTTACCTGTAGTAGGTTACCTTTAGTAGGTACAGTAGGTCACCTGTAGTAGGTACAGTTGTTACCTGTAGTAGGTCACCTGTAGTACGTACAATAGGTCACCTGTAGTAGGTTACCTGTAGTAGGTACATTAGGTCACCTGTAGTAGGTACAGTAGGTCACATGTAGTAGGTGCAGTTGTTACCTGTAGTAGGTTACCTGTAGTAGGTACAGTAGGTCACCTGTATTAGGTCACCTGTAGTAGGTACAGTTGGTCACATGTAGTATGTACAGTTGTTACCTGTAGTAGGTTACCTTTAGTAGGTACAGTAGGTCACCTGTAGTAGGTACAGATGTTACCTGTAGTAGGTTACCTGTAGTAGGTCACATGTAGTATGTACAGTTGTTACATGTAGTAGGTTACCTTTAGGAGGTACAGTAGGTCACCTGTAGTAGGTACAGTTGTTACATGTACTAGGTTACCTGTAGTAGGTACAATAGGTCACCTGTATTAGGTCACCTGTAGTAGGTACAATAGGTCACCTGTCGTAGGTTACCTGTAGTAGGTCATCTGTAGTAGGTAAACTGTGGTAGGTACAATAGGTCACCTGTAGTAGGTACAGTTGTTACCTGTAGTAGGTTACCTGTAGTAGGTACAATAGGTCACCTGTATTAGGTCACCTGTAGTAGGTACAATAGGTCACCTGTAGTAGGTCACCTGTAGTAGGTTACCTGTTACAATAGGTCACCTGTATTAGGTCACCTGTTAGGTACAATCACCTGTAGGGTCACCTGTAGTAGGTTACCTGTAGGTACAGTTGTTACCTGTAGTAGGTTACCTGTAGTAGGTACAATAGGTCACCTGTAGTAGGTTACCTGTAGTAGGTACAATATGTCACCTGTATTAGGTTACCTGTAGTAGGTACAATAGGTCACCTGTAGTAGGTACAGGTTACCTGTAGTAGGTTACCTGTAATAGGTCACCTGTAGTAGCTCACCTGTAGTAGGTACAGTAGGTCACCTGTAGTAGGTACAGTTGTTACCTGTAGTAGGTTACCTGTAGTAGGTACATTAGGTCACCAGTATTAGGTCACCTGTAGTAGTACACCTGTAGTAGGTCACCTGTAGTTACCTGTAGTAGGTACAATAGGTCACCTGTATTAGGTCACCTGTAGTAGGTACAATAGGTCACCTGTCGTGGGTAAATGACTTAAAGTAGGTTACCTGTGGTAGGTCACCTGTAGTAGGTTACCTGTGGTAGGTACAATAGGTCACCTGTATTAGGTCACCTGTAGTAGGTACAATAGGTCACCTGTATTAGTTACCTGGGTTAGGTCACCTGTAGTCGGTAGGTCACCTATATTAGGCTAGGTTACCTGTAGTATGTAGGTCACCTGTAGTAGGTTAGGTCACCTGTAGTCAGTACAGTAGGTCACCTGTATTAGGTCACCTGGTCACCTGTAGTAGGTACATAGGTCACCTGTTACAGTAGGTCACCTGTATTAGGTTACCTGTAGTACAGTAGGTCACCTGTATTAGGTACAGTAGGTCACCTGTAGTCACCTGGTACAGTAGTTCACATAGGTCACCTGTAGTCGGTACAGTAGGTCACCTGTATTAGGTTACCTGTAATAGTTACAGTAGTTCACATGTAGTATGTACAGTAGGTCACCTGTAGTCGGTACAGTAGGTCACCTGTAGTCGGTACAGTAGGTCACCTGTATTAGGTTACCTGTAGTAGTTACAGTAGTTCACATGTAGTAGGTACAGTAGTTCACATGTAGTAGGTTACCAGTACACATGTAGGTTACCTGTAGTAGGTACAGTAGGTCACCTGTATTAGGTCACCTGTAGTAGGTACAGTAGGTCACATGTAGTATGTACAGTTGTTACCTGTAGTAGGTTACCTTTAGTAGGTACAGTAGGTCACCTGTAGTAGGTACAGTTGTTACCTGTAGTAGGTCACCTGTAGTACGTACAATAGGTCACCTGTAGTAGGTTACCTGTAGTAGGTACATTAGGTCACCTGTAGTAGGTATAGTAGGTTACATGTAGTAGGTGCAGTTGTTACCTGTAGTAGGTTACCTGTAGTAGGTACAGTAGGTCACCTGTATTAGGTCACCTGTAGTAGGTACAGTTGGTCACATGTAGTATGTACAGTTGTTACCTGTAGTAGGTTACCTTTAGTAGGTACAGTAGGTCACCTGTAGTAGGTACAGATGTTACCTGTAGTAGGTTACCTGTAGTAGGTCACATGTAGTATGTACAGTTGTTACATGTAGTAGGTTACCTTTAGGAGGTACAGTAGGTCACCTGTAGTAGGTACAGTTGTTACATGTACTAGGTTACCTGTAGTAGGTACAATAGGTCACCTGTATTAGGTCACCTGTAGTAGGTACAATAGGTCACCTGTCGTAGGTTACCTGTAGTAGGTCATCTGTAGTAGGTAAACTGTGGTAGGTACAATAGGTCACCTGTAGTAGGTACAGTTGTTACCTGTAGTAGGTTACCTGTAGTAGGTACAATAGGTCACCTGTATTAGGTCAGCTGTAGTAGGTACAATAGGTCACCTGTAGTAGGTCACCTGTAGTAGGTTACCTGTAGTAGGCACAATAGGTCACCTGTATTAGGTCACCTATAGTAGGTACAATAGGTCACCTGTAGTAGGTCACCTGTAGTAGGTTACCTGTAGTAGGTACAGTTGTTACCTGTAGTAGGTTACCTGTAGTAGGTACAATAGGTCACCTGTAGTAGGTTACCTGTAGTAGGTACAATATGTCACCTGTATTAGGTTACCTGTAGTAGGTACAATAGGTCACCTGTAGTAGGTACAGTTGTTACCTGTAGTAGGTTACCTGTAGTAGGTACAATATGTCACCTGTAGTAGCTCACCTGTAGTAGGTACAGTAGGTCACCTGTAGTAGGTACAGTTGTTACCTGTAGTAGGTTACCTGTAGTAGGTACATTAGGTCACCAGTATTAGGTCACCTGTAGTAGGTACAGTAGGTCACCTGTAGTAGGTACAGTTGTTACCTGTAGTAGGTTACCTGTAGTAGGTACAATAGGTCACCTGTATTAGGTCACCTGTAGTAGGTACAATAGGTCACCTGTCGTGGGTTACCTGTAGTAGGTCACCTCTAGTAGGTTACCTGTGGTAGGTCACCTGTAGTAGGTTACCTGTGGTAGGTACAATAGGTCACCTGTAGTAGGTACATTTGTTACCTGTAGTAGGTACAATAGGTCACCTGTAGTCGGTACAGTATGTCACCTGTATTAGGTTACCTGTAATAGTTACAGTAGTTCACATGTAGTATGTACAGTAGGTCACCTGTAGTCGGTACAGTAGGTCACCTGTAGTCGGTACAGTAGGTCACCTGTAGTCAGTACAGTAGGTCACCTGTATTAGGTTACCTGTAGTAGTTACAGTAGTTCACATGGTACAGTAGGTCACCTGTAGGTCACACCTGTATTAGGTTACCTGTAGTAGGTACAGTAGGTCACATGTAGTAGGTACAGTAGGTTACATGTAGAAGATACAGTAGGTCACCTGTAGTAGGTACAGTAGGTCACATGTAGCAGGTACAGTTGTTACCTGTTGTAGGTTACCTGTAGTATGTACAGTAGGTCACTGGTAGTAGGTACAGTAGGTCACCTGTAGTAGGTACAGTTCTTACCTGTAGTAGGTACAGTAGGTTACCTGTAGTAGATACATTTGGTCACCTGTAGTGGGCACATTAGAATAGAACAACGAACGCGGGTTGGCGCTAGACTGTAGCAGTTATTTATTCAGACCCATAACCTTTCCATCTTATTGAAGAGAAGTTTAAAGCCTTCTGCATCTAATTCTAGCCCTATATTGTTCAAGGATGTCATTAGAATGATGAAGATAAGACCGGACAAAATATTTTTCATGTAACTGTTGAAAACGAGGAAGGAATGATGCAACAATAGAGAGAGAAAAGAGGAGGAAGGCTAATAACATTAGTGGAAATGTTATGTCAGCCTACTAACTATATCCACATAGGCCCTGTTGTATTTCAAAATTCAAATCAAATTTGCTAGCCTATACTTGAAACTTTGTAGGCCGCATGTGCTGCACCTGAATCCCATGTTCTCTCACTGCTTTATCATTGCTTGAATGTTGGTGTCCCGAGTGGCGCCCCGAGTGGCGTCCCAAGTGGCGCCCCGAGTGGCGTCCCGAGTGACGTCCCGAGTGGCGTCCCGAGTGGCCCAGGGGTCTAAGGTACTGCATCTCAGTCCCTGGTTTGAATCCAGGCTGCATCATATCCGGCCGTGATTGGGAGTCCAGTAGTGCGGCGCACAATTGGCCCAGCATTATCCGGGTTTGTCCCTGTGTAGCGGCTGTCGTGGGATGAAGGTGAGGACCAAAGGGCAGCGTGGTAAGTGTTCATCTTATTTAATGAAAACTGAACACTGAATAACAAAACAACAAAGAAACAACTGGGACAGTTCTGTCTGGTGTAGACATACAAAGACTCAGGAAACAACCACCCACAAAACACAATCAAAAACAGGCTACCTCAATATGGTTCTCAATCAGGGAAAATGATTGACAGCTGCCTCTGATTGAGAACCGTACCAGGCCAAACACAGAAATAGAAAATCATAGACAAACTAACATAGACAACCCACCCAACTCACGCCCTGACCATTCTAAAACAAAAGACAAAACAAAGGAACTAAGGTCAGAAAGTGACAGTACCCGCCCCCCAAAGGTGCGGACTCCGTCCGCAAAACTTAAACCTATAGGGGAGGGTCTGGGTGGATGTCTGTCCGGGGTGGCGGCTCTGGCGCGGGACGTGGACCCCACTCCACCATTGTCCTTCTCCACCTCTCTACCCGCCTCCATGGCCTCTTAATGCGGCGAATTTCACCGCCGACCTCGGACTTGGGACACAAGCCACGGGTCCCAAATGGACGGGAGATTCCGTCATCACCGGACGGAGGGGAGATTCCGGAAGCACCGGACGGATGGGAGATTCCGGCAGCACCGGACAGTCGGGAAGCTCCGGCAGCTCTGGAGTGAAGGGCGGCTCTGGCAGCTCCTGGCTGACTGACGGCTCGGCAGCTCCTGGCTGACTGACGGCTCTGGCAGCTCCTGGCAGACTGGCGGCTCTGGCAGTTCCTGGCAGACTGGCGGCTCTGGCAGCTTCTGGCAGACTGGCGGCTCTGGCAGCTCCTGGCAAGGGGGCTGCCACCGGAGGGCTGGTGCGTGGAGGTGGCACCGGATAGACCGGACCGTGAAGGTGCACAGGAGGTCTCGAGCACCGAGCCTGCCCTACCTTTCCTGGTTAAATGCTCCCCGTAGCCAGGCCAGTGTGGCGAGATGGAATAGCCCGCACTGGGCTGTGCTGGTGAACCGGGGACACCATGCGTAAGGCTGGTGCCATGTACCCCGGCCCGAGGAGACGCACTGGAGAACAGATGCACTGAGCCTGCTTCATGGCACCTGGCTCGATGCCCAAACTAGCCCGGCCGATACGAGGCGCTGCTATGTACCGCACCGGGCTATGCCTGCGCACCGTAGACGCCATGTGCCTCACAGCATAACACGGTGCCTGCCCGGTCCATCTCTCTCCACGGTAAGCACGGGGAGTTGGCTCAGGTCTCCTACCTGACTTAGCCATACTCCCCGTGTGCCTCCTCCCAATATATTTTTGGGGCAGCGCCTCGGGCTTCCAGTGTTCAGTTCAATAAACAAAGATGAACACTTACCACCCTGCGCTTTGGTCCGTCTACTCTTCCTCATCTGACGATGAAAACCGTTACTATGTAGCTCTAAGCCCATTTAGTTCAACATAATTCCACCATGTAGCTTTCTGTCCAGTTTGTTCAACATTATTCCACTATGTAGCTTCATGTCCAATTTGTTCAACATTATTCCACTATGTAGCCCTGTGTCCAGTTTGTTCAACATTATTCCACTATGTAGCTTTCTGTCCAGTTTGTTCAACATTATTCCACTATGTAGCTTTCTGTCCAGTTTGTTCAACATTATTCCACTATGTAGCTTCATGTCCAATTTGTTCAACATTATTCCACTATGTAGCCCTGTGTCCAGTTTGTTCAACATTATTCCACTATGTAGCCCTGTGTCCAGTTTGTTCTTATTCCACTTCCAGTTTTGTTGTTATTCCACTATGTAGCCCTGTGTCCAGTTTGTTCAACATTATTCCACTATGTAGCCCTGTGTCCAGTTTGTTCAACATTATTCCACTATGTAGCCCTGTGTCCAGTTTTGTTCAACATTATTCCACTATGTAGCCCTGTGTCCAGTTCCATTATTCCACTATGTGCCCTCCAGTTTGTTCAACATTATTCCACTATGTAGCCCTGTGTCCAGTTTTGTTCCAACATTATTCCACTATGTAGCCCTGTGTCCAGTTTTGTTCAACATTATTCCACTATGTAGCTTTCTGTCCAGTTTGTTCAACATTATTCCACTATGTAGCCCTGTGTCCAGTTTGTTCCCACCAGCTACATTATCTCACTGTGTTTTATCCAATTAGATTTAATGGCTTTATCACATTTTCCAACAGGTCAGTTTCAAAAGACTTGGAAATGAACAATTTCTCCTTACCGTGGAGTCGTAACTATCTGGTAATGGCCAGGCCTAGTCGCCAGCTCTGTCCTAGAAGATTGTCACGCCGTGGAATTAAAGCCTGAATATTGCCTTTTAGTCCGCTGATCTCTTTTTAAATCTAGTTCAGATGGATATAGTGCCGTCCCAACGCTGTTTCACACCACATTAAAGTCACCCCTTAATTCAAAAATAAACGGCCCTGTGCCACCAGCCACATCATCTGATCACACAGTTTGGTTCTGAAAGATCACCCATTTGAGCCTTTTATTTAATCAGATTACTCAGGGATGACTGTGGTCATGTCCATCTGACACACTGCGCTGGGCACAGTGTGGAGCAGGAATAGCAATGACACAACCTCCTCCATGTTAACCAAAGGAGCTACAGGAAAAGCACTTTTAGTACATTGTCATACAGTACGAACGCAGACTATACGTCTGACTGAGTCACGACACAGAAACTTAAAAACGGAAGGAAGTTGCAAGAGACACATTGTCATATTGACATCTATAGACTACATGTGTAGGTGGACGAGGTGCTGGGTTGATGCACACATAGTAGTCAACTCAGTGCAGTAGTGGTATCATAGATGTGTCATCTCAGTACAGTAGTGGTATCATAGATGTGTCATCTCAGTGCAGTAGTAGTATCATAGATGTGTCATCTCAATACAGTAGTAGTATCATAGATGTGTCATCTCAGTGCAGTAGTAGTATCATAGATGTGTCATCTCAATACAGTAGTAGTATCATAGATGTGTCATCTCAGTGCAGTAGTAGTATCATAGATGTGTCATCTCAATACAGTAGTAGTATCATAGATGTGTCATCTCAGTGCAGTAGTAGTATCATAGATGTGTCATCTCAATACAGTAGTAGTATCATAGATGTGTCATCTCAGTACAGTAGTAGTATCATAGATGTGTCATCTCAGTACAGTAGTAGTATCATAGATGTGTCATCTCAATACAGTAGTAGTATCATAGATGTGTCATCTCAGTGCAGTAGTAGTATCATAGATGTGTCATCTCAGTACAGTAGTAGTATCATAGATGTGTCATCTCAGTGCAGTAGTAGTATCATAGATGTGTCATCTCAGTGCAGTAGTAGTATCATAGATGTGTCATCTCAATACAGTAGTAGTATCATAGATGTGTCATCTCAGTACAGTAGTAGTATCATAGATGTGTCATCTCAGTACAGTAGTAGTATCATAGATGTGTCATCTCAGTGCAGTAGTAGTATCATAGATGTGTCATCTCAGTACAGTAGTAGTATCATAGATGTGTCATCTCAGTGCAGTAGTAGTATCATAGATGTGTCATCTCAGTGCAGTAGTAGTATCATAGATGTGTCATCTCAGTGCAGTAGTAGTATCATAGATGTGTCATCTCAATACAGTAGTAGTATCATAGATGTGTCATCTCAGTGCAGTAGTAGTATCATAGATGTGTCATCTCATTACAGTAGTAGTATCATAGATGTGTCATCTCAATACAGTAGTAGTATCATAGATGTGTCATCTCAGTGCAGTAGTAGTATCATAGATGTGTCATCTCAGTGCAGTAGTAGTATCATAGATGTGTCATCTCAGTGCAGTAGTAGTATCATAGATGTGTCATCTCAATACAGTAGTAGTATCATAGATGTGTCATCTCAGTACAGTAGTAGTATCATAGATGTGTCATCTCATTACAGTAGTAGTATCATAGATGTGTCATCTCAGTGCAGTAGTAGTACCATAGATGTGTCATCTCAGTGCAGTAGTAGTATCATAGATGTGTCATCTCAGTGCAGTAGTAGTATCATAGATGTGTCATCTCAGTACAGTAGTAGTATCATAGATGTGTCATCTCAGTGCAGTAATAGTATCATAGATGTGTCATCTCAGTGCAGTAGTAGTATCATAGATGTGTCATCTCAGTACAGTAGTAGTAGTACCATAGATGTGTCATCTCAGTACAGTAGTAGTAGTATCATAGATGTGTCATCTCATTTTGATTTATATGTTGCTGTGGTCTAGTGATTCACAGAATTTGATCATATTCCTCCTCTCTGTTACCTGGCTGGGTATCCTCCTCTCTGTTACCTGGCTGGGTCTCCTCCTCTCTGTTACCTGGCTGGGTCTCCTCCACTCTGTTACCTGGCTGGGTCTCCTCCTCTCTGTTACCTGGCTGGGTCTCCTCCTCTCTGTAACCTGGCTGGGTCTCCTCTCTGTAACCTGGCTGGGTCTCCTCCTCTCTGTTACCTGGCTGGGTCTCCTCCTCTCTGTTACCTGGCTGGGTCTCCTCTCTGTAACCTGGCTGGGTCTCCTCCTCTCTGTAACCTGGCTGGGTCTCCTCTCTGTAACCTGGCTGGGTCTCCTCTCTGTAACCTGGCTGGGTCTCCTCCTCTCTGTAACCTGGCTGGGTCTCCTCTCTGTAACCTGGCTGGGTCTCCTCCTCTCTGTAACCTGGCTGGGTCTCCTCTCTGAAACCTGGCTGGGTCTCCTCTCTGTAACCTGGCTGGGTCTCCTCCTCTCTGTAACCTGGCTGGGTCTCCTCTCCTCCAGTTTTTGAAGCTGTTTGATAGCCCTGGACTGTTCAGTTGTTGTCCTGGAGTGTTCAGTTGTTGTCCTGGACTGTTCAGTTGTTGTCCTGGAGTGTTCAGTTGTTGTCCTGGAGTGTTCAGTTGTTGTCCTGGAGTGTTCAGTTGTTGTCCTGGAGTGTTCAGTTGTTGTCCTGGAGTGTTCAGTTGTTGTCCTGGACTGTTCAGTTGTTGTCCTGGAGTGTTCAGTTGTTGTCCTGGAGTGTTCAGTTGTTGTCCTGGAGTGTTCAGTTTGTCCTGGACTGTTCCCTGGAGTGTTCAGTTGTTGTCCTGGAGTGTTCAGTTGTTGTCCTGGAGTGTTCAGTTGTTGCCCTGGACTGTTCAGTTGTTGCCCTGGACTGTTCAGTTGTTGTCCTGGAGTTGTTGTCCTGGAGTGTTCAGTTGTTGTCCTGGAGTGTTCAGTTGTTGTCCTGGACTGTTCAGTTGTTGTCCTGGAGTGTTCTGGAGTGTTCAGTTGTTGTCCTGGACTGTTCAGTTGTTGTCCTGGAGTGTTCAGTTGTTGTCCTGGAGTGTTCAGTTGTTGTCCTGGAGTGTTCAGTTGTTGTCCTGGACTGTTCAGTTGTTGTCCTGGAGTGTTCAGTTGTTGTCCTGGAGTGTTCAGTTGTTGTCCTGGACTGTTCAGTTGTTGTCCTGGAGTGTTCTGTTGTTGTCCTGGAGTGTTCTGTTGTTGTCCTGGACTGTTCAGTTGTTGTCCTGGAGTGTTCTGTTGTTGTCCTGTTGTGTTCTGTTGTTGTCCTGAAGTGTTCTGTTGTTGTCCTGGAGTGTTCAGTTGTTGTCCTGGAGTGTTCTGTTGTTGTCCTGGACTGTTCAGTTGTTGTCCTGGAGTGTTCTGTTGTTGTCCTGGTGTTCTGTTGTTGTCCTGGAGTGTTCTGTTGTTGTCCTGGAGTGTTCAGTTGTTGTCCTGGAGTGTTCTGTTGTTGTCCTGGAGTGTTCTGTTGTTGTCCTGGAGTGTTCAGTTGTTGTCCTGGAGTGTTCTGTTGTTGTCCTGGAGTGTTCTGTTGTTGTCCTGGAGTGTTCTGTTGTTGTCCTGGAGTGTTCAGTTGTTGTCCTGGACTGTTCTGTTGTTGTCCTGGAGTTTCTGTTGTTGTCCTGGACTGTTCAGTTGTTGTCCTGGAGTGTTCTGTTGTTGTCCTGTTGTGTTCTGTTGTTGTCCTGGAGTGTTCTGTTGTTGTCCTGGAGTGTTCTGTTGTTGTCCTGGAGTGTTCTGTTGTTGTCCTGGAGTGTTCTGTTGTTGTCCTGGAGTGTTCAGTTGTTGTCCTGGACTGTTCTGTTGTTGTCCTGGAGTGTTCAGTTGTTGTCCTGGAGTGTTCTGTTGTTGTCCTGGAGTGTTCTGTTGTTGTCCTGGAGTGTTCTGTTGTTGTCCTGGAGTGTTCTGTTGTTGTCCTGGAGTGTTCAGTTGTTGTCCTGGAGTGTTCAGTTGTTGTCCTGGAGTGTTCAGTTGTTGTCCTGGAGTGTTCTGTTGTTGTCCTGGAGTGTTCAGTTGTTGTCCTGGAGTGTTCAGTTGTTGTCCTGGAGTGTTCAGTTGTTGTCCTGGAGTGTTCTGTTGTTGTCCTGGAGTGTTCCCTGGAGTGTTCTGTTGTTGTCCTGGAGTGTTCTGTTGTTGTCCTGGAGTTTCTGTTGTTGTCCTGGAGTGTTCAGTTTCTGTTGTCCTGGAGTGTTCTTGTTGTCCTGTGTTCTGAAGTTGTCTGGAGTGTTCAGTTGTTGTCCTGGAGTGTTCAGTTGTTGTCCTGGAGTGTTCTGTTGTTGTCCTGGAGTGTTCTGTTGTTGTCCTGGAGTGTTCAGTTGTTGTCCTGGTGTGTTCTGTTGTTGTCCTGGACTGTTCAGTTGTTTCAAGAGTTCCCATTTCAGCCTGGCCTCTCTGTGAAATGATTTCCTCTCAAACCTTTGTATAATTTCAGCCGGTAGTTTTGTAAGTGATGCTCACGAGCTTAAAAGTAGTCCCTTGTTTTTTGTGAACTATGTCAACCATTTGTTTACTACTGCATCATCCATTTGTGTACTACATCATCCATTTGTGTACCACATCATCCATTTGTGTACCACATCATCCATTTGTGTACCACGTCATCCATTTGTGTACCACGTCATCCATTTGTGTTCCACATCATCCATTTGTGTACTACATCATCCATTTGTGTACTATATCATCCATTTGTGTACTACATCATCCATTTGTGTACTACATCATCCATTTCGTGTGATATGTGACAAAACATATATATGTACTGTATATATACACAGTGACAAAACATATATATGTACTGTATATATACACAGTGACAAAACATATATATGTACTGTATATTTCCACAGTGACAAAACGTTAGGAACTCTTTCAGGTGAATCCAGGTGAAAGATATGATCCCTTATTGATGTCACATGTTAAAGCCACTTCAATCAGTGTAGATGAAGGGGAGGAGACAGGGTTAAAGAAGGATTTTCATGCATTTGAGACGATTGAGACATGTATTGTGTATGTGTGTCGTTCAGAGGGTGAATGGGCAAGACAACATATTTAAGTGTCGTTGAACGGGGTATGGTAGTAGGTACCAGACGCACCGGGTTGTGTCCAGAACTGAAACGCTGCTGGGATAGTTTCACCCTCAACATTTTCCTGTGTGTATCAATAATGGTCCATCACCCAAAGGACACCCAGACAACTTGACACAACCGCGGGAAGCATTGGAGTCAACATGGACAAGCATCCCTGTTGAACGCTTTCGACACCCTGTCGTGTACATGGGTACTACAAATGAAGGCTGTTCTGAGGGCAAAAGGGGGTGCGACTGTATATTTAGGAAGGTCACCCGAATGTTTTGTACATTGTGCATATATGTGTGTATATTTTGCATTTCGTACGATATGTTAGGAATCTATTTTATACTATACCCTGTGTATGTCACTAAATGTGTTCTGCTTAAGATTCTGGAGCTCATCTTTAACAGTTGATAAATGAAGCTATTTTTTTAATGCAAATACACATTTTATAAATGCCATGTTGTACTTTTCACCGTCGTTGATACAAATGGTCTGATTGCCAAAGAAAAAGCTCATCAAGACATTAACGAAAAAGCCTACTCTATCCCCCCCCTCCTCCCCCCCACACCTGCATTTAGCAATAAATAGCACTGCAGGTGTGTGTCTAACTGTTTCTCAGTCCTGATTGCACGAGTGTGATATTTTTTTATCTCATTCATTTCAGTAATATTGACCTTTTCATTCTGAGCTGAAACAAGCCAGTTCCCATGCACTGGAACATGTAGGGTGAGGCCCAATTGGCACCCTAAGCACTACGGTTGCCCAGAGCCCTATGAGATAGAAACTTAGGTAACAGGGTTCCATCTGGGATTCAGACTGTATATTCCGCCTCAAGACTCTATCTTTCATTTATGAAATCGCTCCTCTGAAAAGTGAAGCGTATCTTATGTAACTCGAGCCGGCAGCAGCACAACGGAAGTCTGTCACGCTGACACTGAATAGGACGGTGTGCTAGCACAGTGTGTGTGTGAGACAGAGGAGAGGGAGAGCATATGTGTGTTTGAGACAGAGCAAATGACATAGACGTGGGAAGTAACGACTTGAATAGCACGAGTCCTTTTCAACGAACAACAGCCGGAGAAAGCCATACTTCCTAATGGCATATGCTACGGGATATACAAAGTCTCAGAACTGCTCAGGAAAATGTATGCAAATCAACCTTTGTCATTCACGTTTGATGGCTTTAGTGCCACTGGGACATGATGGCTTGGAACAGCCACAGCAACGACAACGACAAATTATAATATCACATCTGTACATTCAGAGATCTCTCCAACAGCACATTAGACATAAAACACTGTGACATATTTATAATATCTCCTTCATATTAACTCCTCCATAATAACTCCTCCATAATAACTCCTCCATATTAACTCCTCCATAATAACTCCTCCATAATAACTCCTCCATATTAACTCCTCCATATTAACTCCTCCATAATAACTCCTCCATATTAACTCCTCCATAATAACTCCTCCATAATAACTCCTCCATATTAACTCCTCCATAACTACTCCATATTAACTCCTCCATAATAACTCCTCCATAATAACTCCTCCATATTAACTCCTCCATAATAACTCCTCCATATTAACTCCTCCATAATAACTCCTCCATATTAACTCCTCCATAATAACTCCTCCATATTAACTCCTCCATAATAACTCCTCCATATTAACTCCTCCATAATAACTCCTCCATAATAACTCCATAATAACTCCTCCATAATAACTCCTCCATATTAACTCCTCCATAATAACTCCTCCATAATAACTCATCCATATTAACTCCTAAATAATAACTCCTCCATATTAACTCCTCCATAATAACTCCTCCATATTAACTCCTCCATAATAACTCCTCCATATTAACTCCTCCATAATAACTCCTCCATATTAACTCCTCCATAATAACTCCTCCATAATAACTTCATAATAACTCCTCCATAATAACTCCTCCATATTAACTCCTCCATAATAACTCCTCCATATTAACTCCTCCATAATAACTCCTCCATATTAACTCCTCCGTAATAACTCCATAATAACTCCTCCATAGTAACTCCTCCATAATAACTCCTCCATATTAACTCCTCCATAATAACTCCATAATAACTCCTCCATATTAACTCCTCCATAATAACTCCTCCATATTAACTCCTCCATAATAACTCCTCAATATTAACTCCTCCATAATAACTCCTCCATATTAACTCCTCCATAATAACTCCTTCATATTAACTCCTCCGTAATAACTCCATAATAACTCCTCCATATTAGCTCCTCCATAATATCTCCTTCATATTAACTCCTCCGTAATAACTCCATAATAACTCCTCCATATTAACTCCTCCATAATAACTCCTCCATATTAACTCCTCCATAATAACTCCTTTATATTAACTCCTCCATAATAACTCCCTCATATTAACTCCTCCATATTAACTCCTCCATAATAACTCCTCCATATTAACTCCTCCATAATAACTCCTCCATAATAACTCCTCCATATTAACTCCTCCATAATAACTCCTCCATATTAACTCCTCCATAATAACTCCTCCATATTAACTCCTCCATAATAACTCCTCCATATTAACTCCTCCATAATAACTCCTCCATATTAACTCCTCCATAATAACTCCTCCATAATAACTCCATAATAACTCCTCCATAATAACTCCTCCATATTAACTCCTCCATAATAACTCCTCCATATTAACTCCTCCATAATAACTCCTTCATATTAACCCCTCCATAATAACTCCTTCATATTAACTCCTTAATAACTCCTCCATAATAACTCCTTCATATTAACTCCATAATAACTCCTCCGTAATATCTCCTCCATAATAACTCCTTCATATTAACTCCTTCATAATAACTCCTCCATAATAACTCCTCCATAATAACTCCTCCATATTAACTCCTTCATATTAACTCCTTCATATTAACTCATCATATTAACTCCTCCGTAATAACTCCTTCATATTAACTCCTTCATAATAACTCCTCCATAATAACTCCTCCGTAATAACTCCTCCATAATAAGTCCTTCATATTAACTTCTCCATATTAACTCCTCCATAATAACTCCTTCATATTAACTCCTCCATAATAACTCATCCATAATAACTCCTCCATAATAACTCCTCCATAATAACTCCTTCATATTAACTCCTTCATATTAACCCCTCCATAATAACACCTTCATATTAACTCCTTAATAACTCCTCCAAAATAACTCCTTCATATTAACTCTGTAATAACTCCATAATAACTCCTCCATAATAACTCCTCCATATTAACTCATTCATATTAACTCCTTCATATTAACTCCTCCATATTAACTCCTCCATAATAACTCCTCCATAATAACTCCTTCATATTAACTCCTCTGTAATGACTCCATAATAACTCCTTCATATTAACTCCTTCATATTAACTCATCCATATTAACTCCTCCATAATAACTCCTCCATAATAACTCCTTCATATTAACTCCTCCATAATAACTCCTTCATATTAACTCCTTAATAACTCCTTCGTAATAACTCCTTCATATTAACTCCTTCATATTTACTCCTCCATAATAACTCCTCCGTAATAACTCCATACAACTCCTTCATAATAACTCCTTCATATTAACTCATCTGTAATAACTGCATAATAACTCCTTCATAATGACTCCATAATAACTCCTTCCGTCTAAGTCCTCTCTGCACTTCCTCATTGAACTGTTCCTCATTGAACCCCCACTGTGTGTTCCAAATGGCAACCTTTTTGCTATGTAGTGCAATAACATGTTTAGCCTACAGTGTACTAAAAGTAGCACACTATAGGGTGCCATTGGGGCACAACCTAATACATGCTCCTCATACTTCTGCCGTGACTCTCAGCAGTATGGCCTTCTATCTACTACCCGTGTTACTGGGTAAGTCTCAAACCGCACAATATTCCCTTTATAGTGCACTTTATTACCACGAACCATGAGGCTCTGGTCAGAGGTGGTGCATTATGGGGGAACTCATACTCTGTGTCCCGGCGGGAGTTGAAAGAGGCAGCTATGTGTGAAATTTGACATCTTTTTTTATTTATTTATATCATTTTCTTTCTTGAACTTTTTGTATATTCCCAACATGGCTCCTGTACGGTTTGGCATCTCCCCAATATACTGTACATTTGAGGTATATTTTTCACGTTCAGTGATCCCATTGACATGAAGATAAATATGTAGCTGCTTTTACTTGTCGTGTGATTATATCTGGTTTCCATCTCGACGCCAAATTGAAAATAATGTCAGTAACACTTTCTCTTCATAATGAAAGGTCAACGAGTCCACACATGTTCTGTGCTCTGTGTGTGTGTGTGTGTGTGTGTGTGTGTGTGTGTGTGTGTGCGTGCGTGCGTGCGTGCGCGCGCGCGTGTGTGTGTGTGTGTGTGTGTGTGTGCGTGTTTCTGCAAGGTGGTTTTATTGACATAGTGTGACCCTGTAGTCTAGACATGACAGATGCTTCAATCACTCCATATTTGTCTTCCTTTCTCAACCTGTTGGAGTTTATTCTGCCTACTTCTCTCTCTCTAATCTTTGACTTCACAACATCCTGTTGAAGTGTATCCTGCCTACTTCTCTCTCTCTAATCTTTGCCTTCACAACATCCTCTCCTTAGAATGTTTCCTGTCAGGAATTAGTTACATCCTTAAACCAGGAGCTTGATGTCATAAATGTGTTGGGTTTGGACGTTAGAACATTTTTTTCAACAGTAACAAGTACTATTAAAAACAGGAAGGACTTAACATTGCGAGACAAAAGGTTGACGCATATTTTACTATTTCGTCAGTAGAGTCCCTTCGTGTTACAGCAGTGCATTTCCATTTCAATGTCACTTTGACTATTTCATCACCTGCTTTCAAGGAGAGGGTGTAGCTTGTAGGTGCCCTCTATTCTTTGAGAGGGAGCAGAGCTGCATCCCAAATGACTACCTAGACACTATGTACAGTACCAGTCAAAAGGACACGGCTACTCGCTCAGGGGGTAATTCTTTATTTTTACACTTTTCTACATTGTAGAATAATAGTAAAGACATCAAAACATGAAATTACACATATGGAATCATGTAGTAAACAAAAAAGTGTTAAACATATCAAAATACATTTTAGATTCTACAAAGTAGCCATCTTTTGCCTTGATGACAGCTTTGCACAATCTTGGCATTCTCTCAACCAGCATCACGAGGAATGTTTTTTGAACAGTCTTGAAGGAGTTCCCACATATGCTGAGAACTTGTTGGCTTCTTTTCCTTCACCCTGCGGTCCAAATCATCCCAAACCATCTCCATTGGGTTGAGGTTGGGTGATTGTGGAGGCCAGGTCATCTGATACAGCACTTCATCACTCTCCTTCTTGGTCAAATAGCCCTTACACAGCCTGGAGGTTTGTTGGGTCATTGTCCTGTGGAAAAACAAATTATAGTCCCACTAAGCGCAAACCAGATGGGATGGCGTATCGCTGCAGAATGCTTTGGTAGCCAGGCTGGTTAAGTGTGCCTTGAATTCTAAATAAATCACTGAGAGTGTCACCAGCAAAGCACCCCCCACACCATCACACTTCCTCCTCCATGCTTCACGGTGGGAACAACACATGTTCACCTACTCTGTTTCTCACAAAGACACACCGGTTGGAACCAAACATTTACAATTTGAACTCATCGTACAGAAGGACAGATTTTCACCGGAATAATGCTCCTGTTTCTTGGTCCAAGTCTCTTTAGTATCAAATCAAATCAAATGTATTTATATAGATAATAGATAATGTCTGGATTTAAGGATTTTATTATTCGCCATGATATCTCAAAAATTTGAAATCTTGTAGGAAACCCCTCAGAAACCGTCCAGTCTTTGTCCGCGTTGTCCTTCTGGTTTCATGATCCCTTTCCTTTCTCTCTCAAACAGCAAAGCAATTGGTGATAATGTAGGAAGACTTTGTTATTTATTTTATTTTTGTTTTAGAGATACTGGTGGAGCAAGAGGGTAGGAAAATATGTCCAGATTGATTGTGTACAGGTGCAGAAAGGACAAAAAAGTTAGAGGGAGATATAAGACCTTCAGTGAAGAAATCAAATCAAATCAAAATCAAATGTTTTTATATAGAGCTGAATCTCAAAATGCTGTAGAAACTCAGCTAGATCCCCAAACAGAGGCAAGTGTAGAAGCAGTGGCTAGGAAAACTCCCTTCCTAGGCTGTGCCGGCTGTGGAGATTATAACAGAACATTGCCAAGATGTTCAAATGTTCCTAAATGACCAGCAGGGTCAGATAATAATAATCACAGTGGTTGTAGAGGGTGCAACAGGTCTGCACCTCAGGAGTAAACGTCAGTTGGCTTTTCATAGCCGATCATTCAGAGTATCTCTACCGCTCCTGCTGTCTCTAGAGAGTTGAAAACAGCAGGTCTGGGACAGGTAGCACGTCCGGTGAACAGGTCAGGGTTCCATAGCCGCAGGCAGAATAGTTGAAACTGGAGTAGCAGCATGGCCAGTGGACTGGGGACAGCAAGGAGTCATCATGCCAGGTAGTCCTGAGGCATGGTCCAATGGCTCAGGTCCTCCGAGAGAGAGAAAGAGAGAAAGAAAGAAAGAAATAATTAGAGAGAGCATACTTAAATTCACACAGGACACTGGAGACATACTCCAGATATCCAGACAAACTGACCCCGACACATAAACTACTACTATATAAATACTGGAGGCTGAGACAGGATGGGTCACTGTGGCCCCATCCAATGATACCCCCAGACAGGGCCAAACAGGCAGGATATAACCCCGCCCACTTTGCCAAAGCACAGGATATCTTCAATCACCAACTTACCATCCTGAGACAAGGCAGAGTATTGCCCACAAAGATCTCCGCCACGGCACAACCCATGGGGGGGGGCGCCAACACAGACAGGAAGACCACGTCAGTGACTCAACCCACTCAAGTGACGCACCCCTCCTAGGGACGTTATGAAAGAGCACCAGTAAGCCAGTGGCTCGGCCCCTGTAATAGGGTTAGGGGCAGAGAATCCCAGTGGTGAGAGGGGAACCGGCCAGGCAGAGACAGCAAGGGCGGTTCGTTGGTCCAGTGCCTTTCCGTTCACCTTCACACTCCTGGGCCAGACTACACTCAATCATAGGACCTACTGAAGAGATGAGCCTTCAATACTTCAAGACTTAAAGGTTGAGACCGAGTCTGCGTCTCTCACAAGGGTAGGCAGACAATTCCATAAAAATGTTGCTCTATAGGAGAAAGCCCTGCCTCCAGCTGTTTGCTTAGAAATTCTAGAGACAATTAGGAGGCCTGCGTCTTGTATGTGTTGGTCTGTATGGCAGGACCAAATTGGAAAGATAGGTAGGAGCAAGCCCATGTAATGCTTTGTAGGTTAGCAGTAAAACCTTGAAATCAGCCCTTGCTTTTAACAGGAATTGAGTGTAAGGAGGCTAGCACTGGAGTGATATGAGTCATCTTTTTGGTTCTAGTCAGGGTTTTAGCAGCCGTATTCAGCACTAACTAAAGTTTATTTAGTGCTTTATCCGGGTAGCCGGAAATTAGAGCATTGCAGTAGTCTAACCTAGAAGTGACAAAAGCATGGATTAATTTTTTTGCATCATTTTTGGACAGAAAGTTTCTGATTTTTGCAATGTTACGCAGATGGAAAAAAGCTGTCCTTGAAATGGTCTTGATATGTTCATCAAAAGAGAGATCAGGTTCCAGAGTAACGCCGAGGTCCTTCACAGTTTTATTTGAGACGACTCTACAACCATTAAGATTAATTGTCAGACTCAACAGAAGATCTCTTTGTTTCTTGGAACCTAGAACAAGCATCTCTGTTTGTCTGAGTTTAAAAGTAGAAAGTTTGCAGCCATCCACTTCCTGACTGAAACACAGGTGTCCAGAAGAGCAATTTTGGGGCTTCACCATGTTTCATTGAAATATACAGCTGTGTGTCATCTGCATAGCAGTGAAAGTTAACATTATGTTTTCGAACGACATCACCAAGAGGTAAAATATATAGTGAAAACAATAGTGGTCCTAAAACGGAACCTTGAGGAACACCGAAATGTACAGTTGAGGACAAACCATTCACAGAGACAAACTGATCTGTTTCCGACACACGTGCAGTGTGCCATGTATCTGCTTGAAGTGCTAGGATCACTGAGAAGGTGTTTATGTTGAATGCATCTAAAATGCACCCTATTCCCTATACAGTGCACTACTTTTGATCAGAGTCCTATGGACCGTAGTCTAAAGTAGTGCACTACCAAGGGAATAGGGTCCCATTTCGAACCCCGATCTCCCTCCATGATAAGAAACTGTTAGTATCAGGGGGATAGAGCTGAGGGCTAGCTATTATTCAGTTACAAGGTGTGGTTGGAGTAGGTGTCCCTGCTCCCCCTCTCTCCCCTGCTGCCCCTTCTCTTCCCTTCTCCTCCCTGGTCCCCCTTCTCTCCCCTGCTGCCCCTTCTCTTCCCTTCTCTTCCCTTCTCCTCCCTGCTCCCCCTTCTCTCCCCTGCTGCCCCTTCTCTTCCCTTCTCTTCCCTTCTCCCTTCTCTCCCCTGCTGCCCCTTCTCTTCCCTTCTCCTCCCTGCTCCCCCTCTCTCCCCTGCTGCCCCTTCTCTTACCTGCTCCTCCTTCTCTCCCCTTCTCCCCCCGCTCCCTCCTGCTCCCCCTTCTTCCCCCTTCTCCTCCCTTCTCCTCCCTGATCCCATTCTCTCCCCTTCTCCTCCCCTCTCCTTTCTGATCCCTTTCTATCCCCTTCTCCTCTCTTCTCCTCCCTGCTCCCCCTTCTATCCCCTCCTCCTCCCTTCTCCTCCCTGCACCCCCTTCTATCCCCTTCTCCTCCCTTCTCCTCCGTGACCCCCTTCTCTCCCCTTCCCTCCCCTCTCCTCCCTGATCCCCCTCTCTCCCCTTCTCCTCCCTTCTCCTCCCTGATCCCCTTCTCTCCCCTTATCCTCCCTTCTCCTCCCTGATCCCCCTTCTCTCCCCTTCCCCTCCCTTCTCCTTCTCCTCCCTGAGCCCCCTTCTCCTCCCTTCTCCTCCCTGATTCCTCAAATCTCACCTTCTCCTCCCCTCTCCTCCCTGCTCCCCCTTCTCTCCCCTGCTCCTCCCTGAACCCCCTTCTCTCCCCTTCTCCTCCCTCTCCTCCCTGATCCCCATTCTCTCCCCCTCTCCTCCCTTCTCCTCCCTGCACCCCCTTCTATCCCCTTCTCCTCCCTTCTCCTCCGTGATCCCCTTCTCTCCCCTTCCCTCCCCTCTCCTCCCTGATCCCCCTCTCTCCCCTTCTCCTCCCTGATCCCCTTCTCTCCCCTTATCCTCCCTTCTCCTCCCTGATCCCCCTTCTCTCCCCTTCCCCTCCCTTCTCCTTCTCCTCCCTTCTCCTCCCTGATTCCTCAAATCTCACCTTCTCCTCCCCTCTCCTCCCTGCTCCCCCTTCTCTCCCCTTCTCCTCCCTGCTCCCCCTTCTCTCCCCTGCTCCTCCCTGAACCCCCTTCTCTCCCCTTCTCCTCCCTCTCCTCCCTGATCCCCCTTCTCCTCCCTTCTCCTCCCTGATCTCCCTTCTCCTCCCTGATCCCCATTCTCTCCCCTTCTCCTCCCTTCTCCTCCTTGATCCCCCTTTTCTCCCCTCTCCTCCCTGATCCCCCTTCTCCTCCCTCATCCCCCTTCTCTCCTCTCTCCTCCCTTCTCCTCCCTGATCCCCCTTCTCTCCTCTCTCCTCCCTGATCCCCCTTCTCTCCTCTCTCCTCCCTTCCCCTCCCTGATCCCCCTTCTCTCCTCTCTCCTCCCTTCCCCTCCCTGATCCCCCTTCTCTCCTCTCTCCTCCCTTCTCCCCCCTGTTCCCCCTTCTCTCCTCTCTCCTCCCTTCTCCCCCCTAATCCCCCTTCTCTCTCTGATCCAACTCTAAAAAGGGCTTTTCCACTTCCTCTCAAAATTCTACATCCCAAGTGACAACCTATTCCTCATATAAAGCACTACAATTGACCAAACCCTATGGGCCCTAGTCAACATAGGGAATAGGGTGCAATTTGGGACCATTGCATTTTAAAAGAATAATAGAATAACTATTGCTTCCTCGTTCTCCCTGAGAAACTGTTTTATCTTTGTAATTTCCTTCCACGTCTCTCTCTTTTGAAGGTGACTGCTGTGACTTCCATTCACATCACCTCTCCAATACGCCTTATAAGAAGAATCAAAGGCTTGCGTTAAACAAGCTGGTTTCAGGCTGTGAGGAGAGTGAACCGTGACAGACAGTGGGTTGGGTCTCAAACGTCTATCCGTCATATAGTGTAGGGCTCTAGTGCACTATATATAGGGAATAGGGTGCCATATGGCTCTGGTCTAAAGTAGTGCACTATATATAGGGGATAGGGTGTCCTAGGGCTCTAATGCACTATAGATAGGGAATAGGGTGCCATGTGGCTCTGGTCTAAAGTAGTGCACTATATATAGGGGATAGGGTGTCCTAGGGCTCTAGTCAAAAAAGTAGTGCACTATATATAGGGAATAGGGTGCCATATGGCTCTGGTCTAAAGTAGTGCACTATATATAGGGAATAGGGTGTCCTAGGGCTCTAGTCAAAAAAGTAGTGCACTATATATAGGGAATAGGGTGTCCTAGGGCTCTAGTCAAAAAAGTAGTGCACTATATATAGGAATAGGGTGTCCTAGGGCTCTAGTCAAAAAAGTAGTGCACTATATGTAGGGAATAGGGTGTCCTAGGGCTCTAGTCAAAAAAGTAGTGCACTATATATAGGGAATAGGGTGTCCTAAGGCTCTAGTCAAAAAAGTAGTGCACTATATATAGGGAATAGGGTGTCCTAGGGCTCTAGTCAAAAAAGTAGTGCACTATATATAGGGAATAGGGTGTCCTAGGGCTCTAGTCAAAAAAAGTAGTGCACTATATATAGGGAATAGGGTGTCCTAGGCTCTAGTCAAAAAGTAGTGCACTATATATAGGGAATAGGGTGTCCTAGGGCTCTAGTCAAAAAAGTAGTCCACTATATATAGGGAATAGGGTTCCATATGGCTCTGGTCTAAAGTAGTGCACTATATAGGGAATAGGGTGTCCTAGGGCTCTAGTCAAAAAAGTAGTGCACTATATATAGGGAATAGGGTGTCCTAGGGCTCTAGTCAAAAAAGTAGTGCACTATATATAGGGAATAGGGTGTCCTAGGGCTCTAGTCAAAAAAGTAGTGCACTATATATAGGGAATAGGGTGTCCTAAGGCTCTAGTCAAAAAAGTAGTCCACTATATATAGGGAATAGGGTGTCCTAGGGCTCTAGTCAAAAAAGTAGTGCATTATATATAGGGAATAGGGTGTCCTAGGGCTCTAGTCAAAAAAGTAGTGCACTATATATAGGGAATAGGGTGCCATATGGCTCTGGTCTAAAGTAGTGCACTATATATAGGGAATAGGGTGCCATTGGCCATAGGGCTCTGGCCTAAAGTTGTGCACTATATATGGAATAGGGAGCCAATTGGGACACAGTTACCCACTGGGCAAAGACGTCAAATCAACATCTATTCCACGTTGGTTAAATGTAATGTCGTTGAAATGACGTGGAAACAATATCGATTCAAGCAGTGTGTGACCAGCGGGGAAAGACACCCCTTTAAGAAAATTATAGTTTACAAAACTAAGGTTACTTTGAAAAAGTAACTCCATCCAAACTACCCAGTGTGCCGAGTGGGTAGTGTCTTTATGGTATATGAAAGAGCTGTCTCATTCTATCACTCTCTCTCTCTCTTTATATATATATATAAATACTCGGTGCCGGTACCGAGTCAATGTGAAGGCTATATACAGGGGTACCAAGTGAATGTGAAGGCTATAAACAGGGGTACCAAGTGAATGTGAAGGCTATATACATGGGTACCAAGTGAATGTGAAGGCTATAAACAGGGGTACCAAGTGAATGTGAAGGCTATAAACAGGGGTACCAAGTGAATGTGAAGGCTATATACATGGGTACCAAGTGAATGTGAAGGCTATATACAGGGGTACCAAGTGAATGTGAAGGCTATATACAGGGGTACCAATGTGAAGGCTATATACAGGGAACCAAGTGAATGTGAAGGCTATATACAGGGAACCAAGTGAATGTGAAGGCTATATACAGGGGTACCAAGTGAATGTGAAGGCTATATACAGGGGTACCAAGTGAATGTGAAGGCTATATACAGGGGTACCAAGTGAATGTGAAGGCTATATACAGGGGTACCAAGTGAATGTGAAGGCTATATACAGGGGTACCAAGTGAATGTGAAGGCTATATACAGGGGTACCAAGTGAATGTACGAAGGTTACAGGTTAGTCGAGGTAATTGAGGCTATATACAGGGGTACCAAGTCAATGTGTGGGGGTACAGGATAGTCGAGGTAATTGAGGCTATATACAGGGGTACCAAGTCAATGTGCGGGGGTACAGGATAGTCACCCTCCACACTCTAAATGACAAACAAGTAAAGCAAAAGAAAGACAAAATCTAATCATGTTTTGAGATTTCATGAAAACATTTGATTCAATTTGGCACAAAGGTCTTTTTTCTAAACTAAGAAAAAGTGGTATTGGAGGGAAAACATGTGATGTTATTGAATCAATGTACACTAAAAACAAATGTGGTTAAAATCGGCAACAAGCAAACAGACTTCTTCTCTCAGGGACGGGCAGTGAAACAGGGCTGCCCAATAAGTCCAACAATATTTAACATCTACATTAATGAATTGGCAAAAAACATTAGAAGAATCTGCAGCACCTGGTATCACCCTACACAACACTGAAATCAAGTGTCTGCTGTAGACAGATGACCTGGTGCTGCTGTCTCCCACTAAGGAGGGGTTACAGCAGCACCTAGATAGTCTCACACTAAGGAGGGTCTGCAGTACGCAGATGACCTGGTGCTGCTCTCTCCCACTAAGGAGGGTCTGCTGTCTCCCACTAAGGAGGGTCTGCTGTCTCCCACTAAGGAGGGTCTGCTGTCTCCCACTAAGGAGGGTCTGCTGTCTCCCACTAAGGAGGGTCTGTTGTCTCCCACTAAGGAGGGTCTGCTGTCTCACACTAAGGAGGGTCTGTTGTCTCCCACTAAAGAGGGTCTGCTGTCTCCCACTAAGGAGGGTCTGCTGTCTCCCACTAAGGAGGGTCTGCTGTCTCCCACTAAGGAGGGTCTGCTGTCTCCCACTAAGGAGGGTCTACTATCTCCCACTAAGGAGGGTCTACTATCTCCCACTAAGGAGGGTCTACTATCTCCCACTAAGGAGGGTCTGCTGTCTCCCACTAAGGAGGGTCTGCTGTCTCCCACTAAGGAGGGTCTGCTGTCTCCCACTAAGGAGGATCTGCTGTCTCCCACTAAGGAGGGTCTGCTGTCTCCCACTAAGGAGGGTCTGTTGTCTCCCTTTAAAGAGGGTCTGTTGTCTCCCACTAAAGAGGGTCTGTTGTCTCCCACTAAAGAGGGTCTGTTGTCTCCCACTAAGGAGGGTCTGTTGTCTCCCACTAAAGAGGGTCTGTTGTCTCCCAATAAGGAGGGTCTGCTGTCTCCCACTAAGGAGGGTCTGCTGTCTCCCACTAAGGAGGGTCTGCTGTCTCCCACTAAGGAGGGTCTACTATCTCCCACTAAGGAGGGTCTACTATCTCCCACTAAGGAGGGTCTACTATCTCCCACTAAGGAGGGTCTGTTGTCTCCCACTAAGGAGGGTCTGCTGTCTCCCACTAAAGAGGGTCTGCTGTCTCCCACTAAGGAGGGTCTGCTGTCTCCCACTAAAGAGGGTCTGCTGTCTCCCACTAAAGAGGGTCTGCTGTCTCCCACTAAGGAGGGTCTGCTGTCTCCCACTAAGGAGGGTCTGTTGTCTCCCACTAAGGAGGGTCTGCTGTCTCCCACTAAAGAGGGTCTGCTGTCTCCCACTAAAGAGGGTCTGCTGTCTCCCACTAAGGAGGGTCTGCTGTCTCCCACTAAGGAGGGTCTGCTGTCTCCCACTAAGGAGGGTCTGCTGTCTCCCACTAAAGAGGGTCTGTTGTCTCCCACTAAGGAGGGTCTGTTGTCTCCCACTAAGGAGGGTCTGCTGTCTCCCACTAAGGAGGGTCTGTTGTCTCCCACTAAGGAGGGTCTGTTGTCTCCCACTAAAGAGGGTCTGTTGTCTCCCACTAAGGAGGGTCTGCTGTCTCCCACTAAAGAGGGTCTGCTGTCTCCCACTAAGGAGGGTCTGCTGTCTTCCACTAAGGAGGGTCTGCTGTCTCCCACTAAGGAGGGTCTGCTGTAGACAGATGACCTGGTGCTGCTATCTCCCTCTAAGGAGGGTCTGCTGTCTCCCACTAAGGAGGGTCTGCTGTCTTCCACTAAGGAGGGTCTGCTGTCTTCCACTAAGGAGGGTCTGCTGTAGACAGATGACCTGGTGCTGCTGTCTCCCTCTAAGGAGGGTCTGCTGTCTCCCACTAAGGAGGGTCTGCTGTCTCCCACTAAGGAGGGTCTGCTGTCTCCCACTAAAGAGGGTCTGTTGCCTCCCACTAAAGAGGGTCTGCTGTCTCCCACTAAAGAGGGGTTACAGCAGCACCTAGATCGTCTCCACAGGTTCTGTCAGACCTGGGCTCTGACCGTTAACTTGTGTCCCTGTCACTAGCCAGCAACCACCAGGTTACTCTACCCTGCACCTTTAATACTGTTAACATAGTGTTTTATCCACTTCATATATACTATATTTACTGTATTCTAGTCATGGTTCATCCTATATAACTACTGTTGTCCACTTTATATATACTGTATTCTAGTCCTGGTTCATCCTATATAACTACTGTTGTCCACTTCATATGTATATACTGTATTCTAGTCCTGGTTCATCCTGCTGTCCACTTCATATGTGAATACTCTATTCTAGTCCTGGTTCATCCTGCTGTCCACTTCATATGTAAATACTGTATTCTAGTCATGGTTCATCCTGCTGTCCACTTCTTATGTAAATACTGTATTCTAGTCATGGGTTCATCCTGCTGTCCACTTCATATGTAAATACTGTATTCTAGTCATGGTTCATCCTGCTGTCCACTTCATATGTATATACTGTATTCTAGTCATGGTTCATCCTATATAACTACTGTTGTCCACTTCATATGTATATACTGTATTCTAGTCATGGTTCATCTTGCTGTCCACTTCATATGTATATACTGTATTCTAGTCATGGTTCATCCTGCTGTCCACTTCATATGTAAATACAGTATTCTAGTCGTGGTTCATCCTGCTGTCCACTCCATATGTATATACTGTATTCTAGTCGTGGTTCATCCTGCTGTCCACTTCATATGTATATACTGTATTCTAGTCCTGGTTCATCCTGTTGTCCACTTCGTATATACTGTATTCTAGTCATGGTTCATACTATATAACTACTGCTGTCCACTTCATATGTATATGCTGTATTCTAGTTCATCCTATATAACTACTGTTGTCCACTTCATATATACTGTATTCTAGTCCTGGTTCATCCTATATAACTACTGTTGTCCACTTCATATGTATATACTGTATTCTAGTCATGGTTCATCCTATATAACTACTGCTGTCCACTTCATATGTATATGCTGTATTCTAGTTCATCCTATATAACTACTGTTGTCCACTTCATATATACTGTATTCTAGTCCTGGTTCATCCTATATAACTACTGCTGTCCACTTCATATGTAAATACTGTATTCTAGTTGTGGTTCATCCTGTTGTCCACTTCATATGTAAATACTGTATTCTAGTCATGGTCCATCCTATATAACTACTGTTGTCCACTTCATATATATTGTATTCTAGTTCATCCTAAATAACTACTGCTGTCCACTTCATATGTATATACTGTATTCTAGTCATGGTTCATACTATATAACTACTGTTGTCCACTTCATATGTAAATACTGTATTCTAGTTCATCCTAAATAACTACTGTTGTCCACTTCATATATACTGTATTCTGGTCATGGTTCATACTATATAACTACTGCTGTACATCTACTATCCATGTATTCTTCTGATAGTCATATTGACTTGCCTAGGTAAATAAAGATAATTAAAGGTAAAAATAAATCAATTGTCAGAACACAATTAAACTACTGACTCCTACATTGCTCGTCCCAATATTTCCAAAAATCCATAATTTAACTTTTTTTAGATGTGTGTGTATTGTTGCATATTATCAGATATTACTGCACAGCTGGAGCATTGAAACACAAGCCTTTCAATACACCCGCAAAACAAAAAAACATCTGAAGTTAAATATGTGTATGTGACCGAATAATATTAGATTTGATTATCTTGTTATGTCTTGGTCTGTCTGGATCTCGCGTGTTCTAACATGGTGCTAGGTTCCAGCTATCGATCTACCTGGTTCCTGACACTGGTTTGAAACCCTCTTCTCATCAGAGGGGACGGTGCTCCAGGATGTGGCAGGATCTCACACAGCAATGACAAGAAAGTGAACAGAACCTCTACCCAGCTATCGATCTACCTGGTTCCTGACACTGGTTTGAAACCCTCTTCTCATCAGAGGGGACGGTGCTCCAGGATGTGGCAGGATCTCACACAGCAATGACAAGAAAGTGAACAGAACCTCTACCCAGCTATCGATCTACCTGGATGTTGACTTCTTTACATATATACAACAAGGTTGGCTTCATGCAGTAATTAATTGGGCTCAGTCACGCACAGACACAACAGCGGCCAGCAGGAACCCCACCCTGCCCCTCATGGTCTCTCTCGCTCTCTCTCTCTCTCTGTTTCTTTCTCTTTCTCTGTTTCAATTCAATTCAATTAAATTGACAAGGCAAGTTCATTATTACTTACATTGTCAAAAAATACATATCGCAAAAATACAAATATTTATGAATAAAATATACATATATTTCTATATAAATAAATGGTGGGACCAACAGCAATAAAAGTAGTAGTATTGGACATGGGATTACCATTAACAACAACTACAACAACAATATTAATGAGAACAACAATAATTAAAGCAGTGGTAGTGGACCAGTGTCAACATGACTGAGAAGACCATGACCTGGTAGTAGACCAGTGTCACATGACTGAGAAGACACATGACATGGTGTCAACATGAAAGACAAAACAAAATGACAAGAAAACATGGTATGAAAGACAAAACAAAACAATAAAAAA
This sequence comes from Oncorhynchus masou masou, assembly GCF_036934945.1. Classification (NCBI taxonomy): domain Eukaryota; kingdom Metazoa; phylum Chordata; class Actinopteri; order Salmoniformes; family Salmonidae; genus Oncorhynchus; species Oncorhynchus masou. The sequence continues at coordinate 4,765,102 of NC_088242.1, forward strand.
ATATTATCGACATTACTTTTCACTGGCTGTCCCTCAGGTTGTGGCAGGAGGACACATATTTGGCTGCCAAAACTGCACATTTTGGCTTTTCACCCAATAAATATTAGATTCTTTCTTCATCTTTTATAGTTTCAAATTCTTTGTATTGAATTATAATTTGGGGAAAGATTTATTCTCTTCGGTCTGAGTATTTCTCACAGTGTAATAGGAAATGCAGCTCTGTCTCTACCTCTCCCCTGGAGCAGAGTGAGCACAGCCTGTCCTCTCTGAGCAGCCAGGTTTGTCTGTGATGACCGGTCTCTATAGCCAGACTGTCCTCTCTGGGTTTGTCTGTGACGACCAGTCTCTATAGCCAGACTGTCCTCTCTGGGTTTGTCTGTGACGACCGGTCTCTATAGCCAGACTGTTCTCTCTGGGTTTGTCTGTGACGACCGGTCTCTATAGCCAGACTGTCCTCTCTGGGTTTGTCTGTGACGACCGGTCTCTATAGCCAGACTGTCCGCTCTGGGTTTGTCTGTGACGACCGGTCTCTATAGCCAGACTGTCCGCTCTGGGCAGCCAGGTTTGTCTGTGACGACTGGTCTCTATGCTATGCTCACTGAGTCTGTACCTAGTCAATGTTTTCCTCAGTTTTCTATCAGTCACAGTGGTCAGATAGTCTGCCACCATGTACTGATAGTCTGATAGTCCATGAACTGAGAGGACAGTCTGGCTATAGAGACCGGTCGTCACAGACAAACCTGGCTGCCCAGAGAGGACAGTCTGGCTATAGAGACCGGTTTAGATTTTCAAATAGCTGTTGAGGCTTACTTAGGTTTTTTGTAGTGTCTTTCCAAACCAGGTGATATATTCTTCTCTTGTTTTGGCATGATTTGACATTGTAGAGGCTCTGAGATGGAATGTTTTGAGGTCCTGAGGCTTGTTTTTAGATGGTTGTAAATTTGATGGCTCTTTTTTTTGGGTTGGTCAACTTCGAATGAGAAGGGGACTCTTGTTTCCACATTGTAGAGCTGCTCCCTACATGCATTATTTGGAAATAACCCCTGTTGTTCTTTGCACTTGCAACACAGTCTTGCAAAACTGCTCTGCATGCTGTATTTCGATTGGATGTTTGTCCCATTTAGGAAATAATTCATTAGTGCTCTAGATAGGAAATAACCCCTGGAGTGCTCTACAGTATAGGACCCAATAGTTCACTGGAAATGTAAGCAATTTGTTCTAAATAACCCTTCAATAGATTTTGAGCCAGATTCTAATTGGAATTAACCCTGATAGTTCCTTTTAATGTCCATAGTAGTGCTCTTCTTGCTTTGTCTCTCAGCTCATTCAATAGTAGTGCCATGTATAGGAAATAACCCCTGTCAATAGTAGTGCTCTGATATTTAGTAACCGAGATATGTGCTAGTTTTAACCCCTGTCAATAGTAGTGCTAATAGAACTGTGTCCAAATAGAAATAACCCCTATCAATAGTAGTGCTCATCCTTATTTCCAGACCGTTTTGGAACATCATTAGTAGTGCAGGGTACCGGCAATAGTGGTGACTATTTAACAGTCAATAGTAGTGCCTTGAGATAGAAATAGTAGTGCTCTCTTGGTAACCCAGCAATAGTAGTGCTCTCGTATAGGAAATAACCCTTCTGCTGCACCTTCTTCAAGTCTGTATAGGATTAGAGTGCTGAAGCTTTTCAATAGTTCTCTACTGTGGCCCCTGTCAATAGTAGTGACAGGGGACATGGTCCCCTGTCAATAGTAGTGCCTGACAGTCCACGAAATAAGCTCCTTCTTTTGTTGACGTTGAGGAGATAACCCCTGTCAATAGTAGTGCTTCCAGTATAGGAAATAACTCTGTCAATAGTAGCCTTCAGTATAGGAAATAACCCCTGTAAGTAGTGCCGTATAGGAAATAACCCCTGTCAATAGTAGTGCTCTACAGTATAGGAAATAACCCCTACTATAGGTTGTGTAACCCCTGTCTGCAAAGTTTATTTGGAGGCCCCTGTCAATAGTAGTGCCACACAGTCAGGAAATGAACCCCTGTAGGGTTCAGGAAATAACCCTTAGTGTTGAGGATCCCCTGAGCTCTACAGAAGGAAATAACCCCTGTCAATAGTAGTGCTCCTTCAGTACCTGGGAAATAACCCCTGTCAGGAAATAACCCCTGCTCAGATCCCAGTTGCAAAGGGGTTCAATAGACCCAGGGCCTCCAGCTTAATGATGACCTTGGAGGGTACTATAGATGTTAGTAGTGCTGAGCTGTATCAGGAAATAACCTTATATAGGTATTTCTCTTGTCCAGATGGGAAATAAGGTCAATAGTAGTGCAGCAGTGATAGGAAATAACCCCTGTCATCTGTGGACCTATTAGGGTGGTATGGAAATTGCAGTGAGTCTAGGGTCTCAGGTAGGGTGGAGGTGATAATCCTTGACAATAGTAGTGCTCAAAGCATTCAGGAAATAACGGTCAATAGTAGTGCTACAGTATAGGAAATAGTCATTTAGTTCATTAGGAAATACCTTAATTTCTTGGGTACAGGAAATAACGATAGTTGGCCCTCTATAGAAATAACCCCTGCATGTAGTGAACAGCAGACTGGGACATGGAGCAATTAAATATGCTCCGTATACACTCTAACAGCTGGTCAATAGTATGCTCTGTATAGGAAATAACCCCTGACAATAGGGAGTTCATCTGGACCGGTAGTGCTTACGTATAGGAAATAACACACTGTCAAATATGCTTACATCTGGAAATAACCCCTCAATAGTAGTGCCCGCATCAAATAACATTATGTTTCCCTACAGTATAGGAAATAACCCCTGAAGAAGGTGTTTAGTGCTTGTCATAGGAAATAACCCCTGTCAATAGCATGTGAGAGTATAGTAGAGAATTACTTGGGCCTGTGACAATAGTAGTTACCAGTATAGGAAATAACCCTGTCAATAGTAGTGCTCTACAGTATAGGAAATAACCCCTGTCAATAGTAGTGCTCTACAGTATAGGAAATAACCCCTGTCAATAGTAGTGCTCTACAGTATAGGAAATAACCCCTGTCAATAGTAGTGCTCTACAGTATAGGAAATAACCCCTGTCAATAGTAGTGCTCTACAGTATAGGAAATAACCCCTGTCAATAGTAGTGCTCTACAGTATAGGAAATAACCCCTGTCAATAGTAGTGCTCTACAGTATAGGAAATAACCCCTGTCAATAGTAGTGCTCTACAGTATAGGAAATAACCCCTGTCAATAGTAGTAGCTCTACAGTATAGGAAATAACCCCTGTCAATAGTAGTGCTCTACAGTATAGGAAATAACCCCTGTCAATAGTAGTGCTCTACAGTATAGGAAATAACCCCTGTCAATAGTAGAGCTCTACAGTATAGGAAATAACCCCTGTCAATAGTAGAGCTCTACAGTATAGGAAATAACCCCTGTCAATAGTAGTGCTCTACAGTATAGGAAATAACCCCTGTCAATAGTAGAGCTCTACAGTATAGGAAATAACCCTGTCAATAGTAGTGCTCTACAGTATAGGAAATAACCCCTGTCAATAGTAGTGCTCTACAGTATAGGAAATAACCCCTGTCAATAGTAGTGCTCTACAGTATAGGAAATAACCCCTGTCAATAGTAGTGCTCTACAGTATAGGAAATAACCCCTGTCAATAGTAGTGCTCTACAGTATAGGAAATAACCCCTGTCAATAGTAGTGCTCTACAGTATAGGAAATAACCCCTGTCAATAGTAGTGCTCTACAGTATAGGAAATAACCCCTGTCAATAGTAGTGCTCTACAGTATAGGAAATAACCCCTGTCAATAGTAGTGCTCTACAGTATAGGAAATAACCCCTGTCAATAGTAGTGCTCTACAGTATAGGAAATAACCCCTGTCAATAGTAGTGCTCTACAGTATAGGAAATAACCCCTGTCAATAGTAGTGCTCTACAGTACAGGAAATAACCCTGTCAATAGTAGTGCTCTACAGTATAGGAAATAACCCCTGTCAATAGTAGTGCTCTACAGTATAGGAAATAACCCCTGTCAATAGTAGTGCTCTACAGTATAGGAAATAACCCCTGTCAATAGTAGTGCTCTACAGTATAGGAAATAACCCTGTCAATAGTAGTGCTCTACAGTATAGGAAATAACCCTGTCAATAGTAGTGCTCTACAGTATAGGAAATAACCCCTGTCAATAGTAGTGCTCTACAGTATAGGAAATAACCCCTGTCAATAGTAGTGCTCTACAGTATAGGAAATAACCCCTGTCAATAGTAGAGCTCTACAGTATAGGAAATAACCCCTGTCAATAGTAGTGCTCTACAGTATAGGAAATAACCCCTGTCAATAGTAGTGCTCTACAGTATAGGAAATAACCCCTGTCAATAGTAGTCAATAGCTCTACAGTATAGGAAATAACCCCTGTCAATAGTAGTGCTCTACAGTATAGGAAATAACCCCTGTCAATAGTAGTGCTCTACAGTATAGCCCCTGTCAATAGTAGTGCTCTACAGTATAGGAAATAACCCCTGTCAATAGTAGTGCTCTACAGTATAGGAAATAACCCCTGTCAATAGTAGTGCTCTACAGTATAGGAAATAACCCCTGTCAATAGTAGTGCTCTACAGTATAGGAAATAACCCCTGTCAATAGTCAGATCTAGTATAGGAAATAACCCCTGTCAATAGTAGTGCTACAGTATAGGAAATAACCCCTGTCAATAGTAGTGCTCTACAGTATAGGAAATAACCCCTGTCAATAGTAGAGCTACAGTATAGGAAATAACCCTGTCAATAGTAGTGCTCTACAGTATAGGAAATAACCCCTGTCAATAGCAGTGGGCTAATAGTATAGGAAATAACCACTGGCAATAGTAGTGCTCTACAGTATAGGAAATAACCCCTGTCAATAGTAGAGCTCTACAGTATAGGAAATAACCCTGTCAAAAGCAGTGGGCTATACAGGATATGGGGTGCCATTTTGGACCCTCTGGGAGGGAAAGAAACACATTTGAACACTGACTACTTTCTGTGAAGACCTGGGCGACTGACTTAATTAAGAGATGGGAGCAAAGATACTCTCAAAATACCTGACATAAAACGTATAGCAGATTAACACTCACCTTAATGACAGTCGGCCATTAGAGACAGACAACAACAAAGTTGACCAAGGTCAATCATTAACCACGAGGTAACCAAGGTCAATCATTAACCACGAGGTAACCAAGGTCAATCATTAACCACGAGGTAACCAAGGTCAATCATTAACCACGAGGTAGCCAAGGTCAATCATTAACCACGAGGTAGCCAAGATCAATCATTAACCCAGAGGTAGCCAAGGTTAATCATTAACCGCGAGGTAGCCAAAGTCAATCATTAACCACGAGGATATATTCTTGGTATCATTTGAAAGGAAACACTCTGGAGTTTGTGGAAATGTGAATTGAATGTAGGAGAATATAACACAATAGATCCGGTAGAAGAAAATACCATGAAATAATCAGACGTTTTTCTGTTCTTTTAATTTTGTTGCATCTTTGAATTGAACAAGAACAGCCAAACAGTCAGATATGATCCTGAGGATCATTTCACATAAGAACATAAGTGGGCAACAGGATTTGACCAAAGTTACAGACAGATCAGGAATGACTGAGGTACATGCCATTGAGCATGAAGACCCCAGGTGTCCCTCACAAGCTTCCCAAATGTACCCAAGTGGCCAAATTGGTACAGTGCTACATTGATGCCAATAACTATATACAAAATACCAAAAACATATTCTAACATACCCCCCCCCAAAAAAAAAATATTGAAAAATTGGAAAAAAATAATGAAAATATTTCACATTTTTTAAATAACAAGGGTAACTATTTACTCTTTCAATGTACAATAATGTGAAGACCCTCAGTCCTCTACACAATATTGTGCTACTGATGCCATAGCCCATTGCAGTCTCTTTCTGGTGTGAAGCAGAGGGTCACCGAAGAGTTGATGCAGGTGACAGAGGATTTCTTGTGGCACAGACAACAATGAAGCCTCCTTACTGAGCCCTTTTGCCCTGAGGCACATTCCTGCCTGCAATGATACATTTTGGCATGTGAACACCACTGGTTGGAGCAGAAGGGACAGAGGTAGAGGGGACAGAAGCTGTAGTTAGCAAGCTCCTGGATGAGCACCTCCCTGAAGGCTAGCTGTGAGATGGGGGGCTGTCCACAACTCTTAGCCATTTCCTTCTGCAGGATGAAGCCATTCGCCACAGTAATGTCAATGGAATTATAAAACAATGTCTTGTACCATTTCACGGTTTTGTGGAGAACATTGTAGTAACCAATCAGTGCATCTGACAGGTCCACACCTCCCATCCTCTTGTTGTAGTCCTTCACTGCAGTTGGAATGGGGACATTGTTGGTGGTCCATGCCCCAGCACCGTCCTTCACACGCCTGACAACATGATCACCACTGAAGGACTTGTGGGTTGTTGTGCATCCATCCACTTCACAAAGAGCAGGCCATCTTCACGGATCCATCGCATGGTCCCCCGCTCAGCCCTCTTAGGCATGTCGTTCACCTTCGTTTTCGGAAATCCCACCATTGGTCCGAATGGTGCCACAGGCCCACATCTCCAGCTTCCTCAGGTCTGTGAACAGGGTAGGGCTTGAGTAGAAGTTGTCCACAAACAGTTTATAGCCCTTCCCTAGCAGCTGAAAATCTAATAACTGCATAACGGAGTCATTGCTAAGTCCCTTACTGGTAGAAAAACTGATCTTCTCCTCATAGACAAAGAAATTGCACATGTATGCACACACAGAATCAGCCCAAACAAACAGTTTGTAACCCCATTTAGTCGGTTTGTTACGCATGTAGTGTTTTAGGCCATTTCTGGCCTTTGAGGCAACCATCCTCTCATCTATGGAAAGGCTGAAAATAAGTCCTGCAAGCCTCAATGATGTCGAGGTAGAGAGGTTTAATTTTGCAGAGCTTATCAAACCGTGCCGTGCCTCGCTTCGTCTCGTTGTCCTCGTCAACTTTTGGGTCACTGATGTGAAGCGCCCGTGAGATTGTAAGAAACCTACTGCATGACATGACCATGGTGGGGAAAGGCAGTTGATGGAGGGGTGCAGATTTCCTGTCATCCTTCAGGGTTTTTAGCTTTACAAGGCCCATGTAAATGACCATAGAAAGGTAACAAAAGATATCTGACATGGAAATGGGCTTCCATGTCTCTTTCTTGCCTTCCTGCCTCTTAGCTCTGTACTTATTTGTGTTCGATACCAGGGAATCAACATCTGCTGAGGTGAAAATCAACTGAAAAAGTTGCATGGGGCTGTACTTAGAGGTCATGTCCAGCTGAGGTCCTGGTGGCCTTTTCGGTCTAAATATTGGAGGTGGTGGCTCCTCCTCCAGCACAGAGTGCCAACGACCCTCCTCCGCACTGCCAGCAGGTTCCACACTTCCCTTCCTCCGCTTCTTTGTCACTGTCTTCACACCTCTTGATGGGGTACGTGTGGGGGTAGGTGTGGTGCCGGAGACAGCAGGGGTCCGGCTGGATGGACCAGCTTCAGTGGGGGATTTGCACCTTGGCAGTATGGGCTCCCAATCAGAATCGCTGGGACTGTGAAATAAAGACACAGACACACAGACACAGATGAAATATAGAGTAAGTAAACAATCACTAAGGTGAGGTGTTGTTCATTCCATATTTAGATAAAATAAAATGTAAAAAATATCTAATATATACAGACACACAGACACAAATTATATATATAGAGTAGGGAATGAATCACTACGGTGAGGAGCGTTCCCATTCCATGTTTAGATCAAATAAAATGTTAAAAAATATCTAATATATACAGACACAGACACACAGACACAGACACACAGACATACACCCACCCACAATGTAGATGTCACGCCCTGGTCTATATTTATTATGTTATCTTCAATTATTGAGTCAGGCCAGGGTGTGACATGGGTTTATTTGTTGTGTGTTTCGTCTTGGGGTTGTGTGGGGTGTATAGATTAGTCTATGGCTGCCTGAGGCGGTTCTCAATCAGAGTCAGGTGATTATCGTTGTCTCTGATTGGGAACCATATTTAGGTAGCCTGGGTTTCACTGTGTGTTTGTGGGTGATTGTTCCTGTCTCTGTGTTAGTGTTCACCAGACAGGCTGTATAGGTTTTTTCACGTTCCGTTTGTTGTTTTTGTATTTATAAGTTATTTCATGTATCGTCATTTGTTTCATTAAAGACATGAGTAACCACCACGCTGCATTTCGGTCCGACTCTCTTTCGACAAACGAAGAACGACGTTACAGTAGAGCGGTGTACTTTACAACTTTACACATTTCATTACTGATTATATTTTATAAAATAAAAATATCTCAAACAACTCAAATGAATAATATTTGATATTATTAATTTAATATAAACAACACAGAATCTTCTGCATTCAGGAACATCTCAGATTTAGAGTTAAAACAATTCCCACTGTCTGAATCCTCTTGTAGTTATTCACTGTCACTATCTCGATCAATTTCTTCAATAATATGGTGTAGATCTGTATATTTTGTCTTTGTCTTTGATTTTTAAAGTTTTACTCAGCATGATTCTTCTCTGAAAATGCTCTCAAAACAGAAATGCTGCCCGTATCCAGCGTGGCTGCTTCTAGTAGAATGTTCAATGGTGAATGGCTGCGTTTACGCTCGAGTTTCCCACAAAGGCTAGTCTTCCTGGATAGAACCCTAACCTGTTGCCTTTTACCTCAGGTCATTGGCTATCTACCAAGCTAAATTTCAAGACGATCGGTGGTCATTGGTCCGAAATCCAGTCAATCACCCAAGAACTGGTCATATCATTGGTGCGCAATGAGGTCATAGTTCAAATCAATTCCATTCGGTCAATATGTCTGAATTATGTCTGTATTACAAACAAACAAAGGATTGCAATGAAACCAAACATGACTGGATAAAAGTCCGTTTAGAGTGAGTAATTACGTCCAAAGTTGAAGGACACTGAATTCAGGACACAAGCATTTAAAAATGTTTCCTGTTAGGCTATAAAAATTGATTATATCGAACAAAACAACAATTTATTGTTTCGTCATGACCTTTAGTATTGTCAAAAGAAGAAGATCTTCAAAGGTATTTGATGAATTTTATTGTTATTTTTGACTTTTGTGAGTAATTTACTTGGCTGGTAGCTGTACATAATGTTTTGTCTAGTGATCAATAATCGCATGGTTTGCTTTTAGATGGACTAGATTAACAAGTGGTTTATCTTTCATTTGACATATTGCACTTCTGATTTAATTAAAGTTAAATATTTTTGTCTGCAATTTCTGCAATCTTGACGAAACGTTCCGCTAGCGGAACGCCATTCCTAGTTCAGGTTAACCATGGGTTCCTAAAGGTCAACCATTAACCATGGGGTCCCAGAGGTCAATCATTAACCATGCGTTCCTAAAGGTCAACCATTAAACATGGGGTCCCATAGGTCAACCATTAACCATGGGGATCCCAGAGGTCAATCATTAACCATGGGTTCCTAAAAGTCAACCATTAACCATGGGGTCCCAGAGGTCAACCATTAACTATGGGGTCCCAGAGGTCAATCATTAACCGTGCAATCCTAAAGGTCAACCATTAAACATGGGGTCCCATAGGTCAACCATTAACCTGTCTGGGAACGGAACCCTTCGTCAACAGCCAATGAAATTGCAGGGCGCCAAATGCAAATCAACAGAAATCTCATAAATCAAATTATTAGGGACCATTTAAAGATACATTTGTCATTAATCCAGCCACAGTGTCTGATTTCAAAAATGCTTTACAGCGAAATCTCTACAAACGATTATGTTAGGTCACCACCAAGTCACAGAAATACACAGCCATTTTTCAGCCAAAGAGAGGAGTCACAAAAAGAACAAATAGAGATGAAATGAATCACTAACCTTTGATGATCTTCATCAGATGACACTCATAGGACTTCATGTTACACAAAACATGTATGTTTTGTTCTATAAAGTGCATATTTGTATCCAAAAATCTAATTTTACATTGGCGTGTTATGTTCAGTAGTTCCAAAACATGCTGTGAGTTTTGCAGAGATCCACATCAATTTATAGAAATACTCATTATAAATGTTGATGAAAATACAAGTGTTATGCATGGAACTTTAGATACACTTCTCCTTAACCATGGGATCCTAAAGGTGCATCATTAACCATTCTGTCATAAAAACAGAGTACAGGGTGGCTGTTTCAGTCCGACAGAAGCTGAGGACGAAATGGTGGCTGTTTCAGTCAGACAGAACACAATCCACTATTAGCAGTTTGGATGATTTATATAGGACTTATGTGTCTGTTAGTTCAATATGATTTGCATACAGACATGCTGTATCTACCTTGATGAAGGAATTTGCCTCAATGAGTGGGCTTCAACAATCAAATATTGGTGTTTTTTTTATCAAGAGAACCTTCCATTGTGCTCCGAAGAAGTTACCTTTTATCAAGAGAACCTTCCATTGTGCTCCGAAGAAGTTCGATTTTATCAAGAGAACCTTTCATTGTGCCCCGAAGAAGTTCCATTTTATCAAGAGAACTATTGGGTTTCCTCTCTGCTGTGATGAGAAGGATGAGTGAGGAAGGTGTGAATGGGTTGATGAGGAGAGCTACGGGACAGAACCTGACTAATTCTGGCCAATTAGTACACACACACACACACACACACACACACACACACACACACACACACACACACACACACACACACACACACACACACACACACACACACACACACACACACACACACACACACACACAGTCACACACGCACACACACACACACACACACACACACACACACACACACACAGTCGCACACGCACACGCACACACACACACGCACACACACACATACACACACACAGTCACACACATATACACACACAGTCACACGCATACACACACAGTCACACAGTCACACGCACACACATGCACACACACAGTTCCGCACACACACACATGCATATAAACACGCATATGCACACATGCGGGCGCACACACACATGCGAGCACACAAACACATGCATATACACACATGCGCGTGGACACGCACACACACACACTCACTCACACACACCTTCAGAACAGGACCGGTCTGACTACAGCCAATTACTGGTGAGATTTCAGGGAAGCTAGCTGATACTGGTATGTCTCTGACATCTCCTTAAAACCTGGAATAAGGGAATTAGGAAGATGTGATATTGCATGCAATTTAACATTGTATTTTATTCCCAAGAAAAGGTGTCTTAGAAGGGAAGAGCAGGCGACTGAGAAAGATGTAACGGGCATGAGAGATCTGCAGAACAATCTTTGAGAAGCCTTTTGATGTTTTCAAATAGCTTGTCATTGGGGGCAGGTAAGAACCTTACGAAACGATCCTGTGGTCTGTTATGTTTCAGCTCCAAGACCAGATACAGACAGACATACGCCTTACCAAGAGTGGTCAGTGGATTTCAGTGTAGCAGTCATTTCAGTGGACATTTCAGCATCCCATTTCAGCAGGGGCCTCAGTTTCTACATTTACTGTAGCGTGAAGACAGCAGATTGAAGTCTTGAGTCTATGAATCAGGTGTGAGAGCCTGGATTCATTAACGACTTTAATCATAGAATGCCTCTTTGCCTGTCATCCTCCCAATCCAACCATGGCCCATTCACTTCTTTAATCATATAATGTCTCTATGCCTGTCATCCTCCCAATCCAACCATGGCCCATTCACTTCTTTAATCATATAATGTCTCTATGCCTGTCATCCTCCCAATCCAACCATGGCCCATTCACTTCTTTAATCATATAATGTCTCTATGCCTGTCATCCTCCCAATCCAACCATGGCCCCTTCACTTCTCACCTCTCCCTGACTGTATAAACCTGAACATTTTCACAATGAGGATTAGATTATTATTTATGACAGATCTGGGATGGGTTTAACCTTGTGAAGAGGGAAAATATGAGGGAGAGAGAGAGAGGCAGATAGGAAGAGAGGAGCAAGTGAGAAAGAGAGAGAGAGAGAGGAGTGAGAGATAGAGAGAGAGAAAGAGAAAGGGAGAGAGAGAGAAAGAGAGAGAGAGAGAAAGAGAGAGAGAGATAGAGCGATAGAGAGAGACAGAGACAGAGAGAGAGAGAGAGAGAGAGAGAGAGAGAGAGAGAGGGGGAGAAAGAAAATTCCAGTTGACAGAGTGGATGAATTTAAACCATTCCTGAGATGGTGGCATTGTCAGAAGTCAAACAGGCCTGACACAAAGACGCTGTCAGGGTTGCCCTAATGACACCCTGTTCAGCATTCCCTACGTAGTGCACCACTTCTGAACAGGGCTGTGGTTCACTATGTAGGGAATAGGGTGTCATTTAAGACACATTCTGTCAGGGTGCCCACTGGTTCCATAGCAGAACACATTTTGGTGATGCATGGAACTATATAAAACCATGATCATATGGTTCTATAAAGAACTGGGCTACGAACCTATTTGGTGCTAGAACCCTTTGATATGGTTCTTTATACAACCTTTACGGAGAACATTTTATATTGCTAAAATTCCATAGGTTCTATTATTGTGTTTATTTACCTATTGAATCAGGTGTGCAGCTCTGGAACGGCTGGAGATGCCTGAGGAGAAATTGGGAACTTCACTTAATCATGCATCCTTAAATGACACATAGACATAAATGACCTGTTCAGAAATGTCTAATAATATCCTTAGTTACATAAACGTAACACAACAGATCAACTGAAATGACACCCTCACTCACGGTTGCAAAAAAAAAAGAGCTGTTTTGGAAAACACGCCTCAAAATATTCAAATGAGCCACCTTGAATTTTAAATTATCTCACAAAAAAACGTATTTTGAACAGCAAAGAACCGTTGAAGGCCTAAAAGGATTAATTTGAGTCAGTCTGATTCCACATAGAACCATCACTCTTCCCAAAGAACCCCTTGAGGAACCCTGACGTCTTGGTACTACAGCTATTACAGGCTGGAATTGAAGAACCAACTGTTTTGGCAAACAAATCTCAAAACACCTTGTTTACAAATTCCAAACAGGGAATTCATGAACACAGTTCTCCCCTCAGGTAATCTATATATCTCGAATCTGCATTGCATCTGTTTACCACTTTTCATTATTATATAAGTCTCAGTTTGATCTTGACTTAGGAAAAAATATTGAATAATCCATTTGAAACAGATCAGAAGTATTTGAAACAAACAACACATAGACTTACAGTAAGTAAAATAAATGTATAAACGGTCAGTATTCCAGTGAGTGTTGATATCGGTGTAGAGTATACTGCTCTCCAGTGCCAAAGTGTTTCAGTGGCTTCCTTGGCCTTGACATCCATCACTCAGCTGATGTAGAAGCCAAGCAACCTATCCATCAAATCAGCTGATGTAGAAGCCAAGCAACCTATCCATCAAATCAGCTGATGTAGAAGCCAAGCCACCCATCCATCAAATCAGCTGATGTAGAAGCCAGGCAACCCATCCATCATTTCAGCTGATGTAGAAGCCAAGCAACCCATCCATCAAATCAGCTGATGTAGAAGCCAAGCCACCCATCCATCAAATCAGCTGATGTAGAAGCCAGGCAACCCATCCATCATTTCAGCTGATGTAGAAGCCAAGCAACCCATCCATCAAATCAGCTGATGTAGAAGCCAAGCAACCCATCCATCAAATCAGCTGATGTAGAAGCCAGGCAACCCATCCATCATTTCAGCTGATGTAGAAGCCAAGCAACCCATCCATCAAATCAGCTGATGTAGAAGCCAAGCCACCCATCCATCAAATCAGCTGATGTAGAAGCCAAGCAACCTATCCGTCAGATCATTTTAATGGCGATAATAGGAATTACTCTTCTTATACAGAGCCTTCCGAAGGTTTTCACATGTTATGTTACGGCCTGAATTTAAAATGGATAAAATGCATATGTGTTTGTCATTGGTTTAAACAATACCCCAAAATGTCAAAGTGGAATTATGTTGTTACAAATGTCTTTAGTCAATAAGTGTTCAACCCCTTTGTGTTAAGGAAAGCCTGAATAGATTCAGGAGTAAAAATGTGCTTAACAAGTCACACAATAAGTTGCATGGACTCACTGTGTCCAATAATAGTGTTTAACATGCTTTTGAATGAGTACATTTTTTCTGTAGCCCAAACATACAATTACGTATAAGGTCCCTCAGCCGACCTGTGATACACAGATTCAACCACAAAGACCATGGAGGTTTTCCAATGACTTACAAAGAAGAGCACCTATTGGTGGAGGGGTAAAAAAAACAGACATTGAATATATCCCTTTGATCATGGGGAAGTTAATATTTAGACGTTGGATGGTGTATCAATACACCCAGTCATTACAAAGATACAGGAGACCTTCCTAACTCAGTTGCCGGAGAGGAAAGAAACCGTTCAGGAATTTCACCATGAAGCCAATGGCGACTTTAAACCAGTTACAGAGTTTAATGGCTGTGATAGGAGAAAACTGAGGATGGATCAATACAATTATAATTACTCTACAATACTAACGTAATTGCCAGAGTGAAAATAAGGAAGCTTGTACAGAATATTCCAAAATATTCACCCTGTTTACAATAAGGCGCTAAAGTAAAACTGCAAAAAATGTGGCAAAGCAATTTACTTTTTGTCTTGTATACAAGGTGTTATGTTGAGGGCTAATCGAATACAACACATTACTGTGTACCACTCTCCATATTTTCAAGCATAGTGTTGATTGCATCATGTTATGAGTATCTACTTTCTGAGGGCACAGTAGTTTGTCCAAATGACTAATAATAGCCTATATCCAGTCAATTAAACAAGGATTTGGGATACACATATGATAAGGTCATGAAGTCAGTAGAGAGAGAGAGAGAGAGAGAGAGAGAGAACAAGTCCACATGTGAACAAATGATACTTTAGTAGGGGGATGGTAGTAGAGTGTAATTTGGGAAGCAGCCTGTCTCTTCTGTTACTCTTCATTCTCCCTATATGTAGATAACTAGGGCTTTAGGTGAGACAGAGGCCCTATACTTAGATAACTAGAGCTTTAGGTGAGACAGAGGCCCTATCACTAGATAACTAGAGCTTTAGGTGAGACAGAGGCCCTATACGTAGATAACTAGGGCTTTAGGTGAGACAGAGGCCCTATACGTAGATAACTAGGGCTTTAGGTGAGACAGAGGCCCTATACGTAGATAACTAGGGCTTTAGGTGAGACAGAGGCCCTATACTTAAATAACTAGGGCTTTAGTTGAGACAGAGGCCCTATACGTAGATAACTAGGGCTTTAGGTGAGACAGTGGCCCTATACTTAGATAACTAGGGCTTTAGGTGAGACAGAGGCCCTATACATAGATAACTAGGGCTTTAGGTGAGACAGAGGCCCTATACGTAGATAACTAGGGCTTTAGGTGAGACAGAGGCCCTATACTTAGATAACTAGGGCTTTAGGTGAGACAGAGGCCCTATACGTAGATAACTAGGGCTTTAGGTGAGACAGAGGCCCTATACTCAGAGAACTAGGGCTTTAGGTGAGACAGAGGCCCTATCGCTAGATAACTAGAGCTTTAGGTGAGACAGAGGCCCTATATTCAGATAACTAGGGCTTTAGGTGAGACAGAGGACCTATACGTAGATAACTAGAGCTTTAGGTGAGACAGAGGCCCTATACGTAGATAACTAGGGCTTTAGGTGAGACAGAGGCCCTATACTCAGATAACTAGGGCTTTAGGTGAGACAGAGGCCCTATACGTAGATAACTAGGGCTTTAGGTGAGACAGAGGCCCTATACTCAGATAACTAGGGCTTTAGGTGAGACAGAGGCCCTATACTCAGATAACTAGGGCTTTAGGTGAGACAGAGGCCCTATACTCAGATAACTAGAGCTTTAGGTGAGACAGAGGCCCTATCGCTAGATAACAAGGGCTTTAGGTGAGACAGAGGCCCTATACGTAGATAACTAGGGCTTTGGTGAGACAGAGGCCCTATACTCAGATAACTAGGGCTTTAGGTGAGACAGAGGCACTATACTCAGATAACTAGAGCTTTAGGTGAGACAGAGGCCATATCGTTAGATAACTAGGGCTTTAGGTGAGACAGAGGCCCTATACTCCTATACACAGTTAGTGGCATTGTGGATTCTATATCGGTTCACCTCTGTGGAACAGTCGATTTGATTCAGTTTCACCTCTGTGGAACAGTCGATTTGATTCAGTTTCACCTCTGTGGAACAGTCGATTTGATTCAGTTTCACCTCTGTGGAACAGTCGATTTGATTCAGTTTCACCTCTGTGGAACAGTCGATTTGATTCAGTTTCACCTCTGTAGAACAGTCGATTTGATTCAGTTTCACCTCTGTAGAACAGTCGATTTGATTCAGTTTCACCTCTGTAGAACAGTCGATATGATTCAGTTTCACCTCTGTAGAACAGTCGATATGATTCAGTTTCACCTTTGATTCAGTTTCACTTCTGTAGAACAGTCGATATGATTCAGTTTCACCTCTGTGGAACAGTCGATATGATTCAGTTTCACCTCTGTGGAACAGTCGATATGATTCAGTTTCACCTCTGTGGAAAAGTCGATTTGATTCAGTTTCACCTCTGTGGAACAGTCCATTTGATTCAGTTTCACCTCTGTGGAAAAGTCGATTTGATTCAGTTTCACCTCTGTGGAACAGTCGATATGATTCAGTTTCACCTCTGTGGAAAAGTCGATTTGATTCAGTTTCACCTCTGTGGAACAGTCGATATGATTCAGTTTCACCTCTGTGGAACAGTCGATTTGATTCAGTTTCACCTCTGTGGAACAGTCCATTTGATTCAGTTTCACCTCTGTGGAACAGTCGATATGATTCAGTTTCACCTCTGTGGAACAGTCCATTTGATTCAGTTTCACCTCTGTGGAACAGTCGATATGATTCAGTTTCACCTCTGTGGAACAGTCGATATGATTCAGTTTCACCTCTGTGGAACAGTCGATATGATTCAGTTTCACCTCTGTGGAGCAGTCGATATGATTCAGTTTCACCTCTGTGGAACAGTCGATATGATTCAGTTTCTCCTCTGTGGAGCAGTCGATATGATTCAGTTTCACCTCTGTGGAACAGTCGATATGATTCAGTTTCACCTCTGTGGAACAGTCGATATGATTCAGTTTCACCTCTGTGGAACAGTCGATATGATTCAGTTTCACCTCTGTGGAACAGTCGATTTGATTCAGTTTCACCTCTGTGGAACA